>NC_084988.1:20672208-20729708 GCF_963691925.1 Scomber scombrus
CAAACAAGCAATAACCAGCTAGTTCGTGAGATTTAAAGGTGCTGTTAGATGGATTTGGCTTTTTTTCCAGCTGGAGTCAGACAAGCTGTTTCCCACTGTTTCTAGGCTGTATTCCAAGCTAAGCTACCCGCATGAAAGCGATTGTATTTCCCAAAATACTGAACTATTCTTTTAAGAATTAAGTATAAACACTTTATTTTACTGGTCCTTTAAACTCCCAGAATTTTCAGGTATTTGACATTTCATTTTAGGACATGTTACAGAAAGGGTGGTGCAATTTGGTGTACACAAATGACACACTTCTGTTGTTAAAGAATTGTTAACAAACTAATTCAGCTCACTTTTTGCAAATTAAGAACTACATATGGATCTAAATATATTTAAAGGATACCCACCAAAAATAAATAAATCAACAATACTTTTTAAATACAATATTAACATATTTTGCTCTTTTCTTATAATTTGTACCACACTTTTTGTAAAATGTCCTAAGACTTTTACTATTACAAAACCGAAAAATACTCAAAAAATGTATTTAATTTGTATAAAATTAGGAAAGCTGTACAATAAATGCCATTCACGCAAAGTGATAGATAACACTGCCCATCATGAAGCCATATCTGACAATTGGATATCTGTTATATTTAGATGTTGCATGTTACATCTGAAATGATGGAGTAAAAAATGTGTAGCTTTTGTATATTAAAAAACAATAACAATAATAAAAAAAGAAAAATTTCAATAATATTCTCAAACTACATGGTGATCAATATCATGTGATATGACCAAAAGCTTAAGAACAACTGGTAAATGGGACTTGTAGTGATTATTTTCTCTGCTGCTGTTTCCAAGTTCAGGGATGATCTTTGAACCTGAGCCTTTAAACCAACATGGATGAAAATAATGTACATTTTTATACTGACCAAACCCAATCTGTTGAGGGAGATTATGGGGTATGATCAAAAGCACCAAAAGAGCTACTAAATTGACCATGTGGTGAGTTGTGTCCTTTAAACAAATTTCAACTGTTTTGGAGATGTTTTGGTGTCATGTTAATGTGTGCATTTTCATTCAGTTCTCATGTATTCATATTACACACCAAGATCCTAATAATAAAGCTGTAGATTTGTTGATCATTTTCTTAGTAAACGTAAAAGCAGCAAGTAAACTGGTGTAAATATCAGCAGGCTAATACAGTATACTACCACTACCCACTCCTCATTAGAAGTGTTTAAACAGAAAAAAAACAATGTTAAATTGCACAGCAGTGTTGCTCAAAGAGAAATGGGACCAAAATGGGTCACAGATACATATCTAAAAGTAGGGAGTCCAATTATTTTAGAAAATGGTATGCAGTGCTTCTGGCTAAAGCCTCCCATGCTACCGTAATGCAAGCTAGTCTAAATTAAATAGCCTGAAACATGGAAAACTTTGTCAGATAAGCCAACAAAATAGTATGCAAAAGCAGTTATGGGTTTAAAAATACTTTTCTTTACACTGCACTTTTTAAACATGTGGTATCTTCATGTTCTCACTTTATTTTAAAATGCATCCACTAAATGATACCATGACATTTCATGATTTTTTTCTTTGACATCATTGAATTGAAAACACTCTTACATGACATCACATCCCACTGTAAGGTCAGCAAATACAATCAAACCAGTTAAGAATGACTGGTTTCTAAGCACGAAGTGAAGAGGATTAATGGTAGTTCAACTACTGCCCCATTACTGCTGACCTCAACGCTAATGTGGCTTACACAGCAGATGGCACAATGCCATGCTAATAGGTCTGAGTCTTTCAGGCAGACAGAAAACATTGCAGAACCTAGCTTTTTATTTCGGTTTTACCATGCATAATGCCCCTGATGCCAGAGCTAATGGTTAACAAGCAGCCACACAGCTTGTAGTCAGAGGTGGAACAGGGATTTTGAGCCCTGGCCAGGTGGGCTTTGCTAACACCTCCCCATCTATTTTTATTCATTAAACCTGTTAAAAGTCAGACTCGAGAAGAACAGTCATGGAATTGCTGAGAAAGTCAATAATAGCCACTAGCTAGTGGTGTAACAACAACTCCAGTGTAAGTATAACAATTGGACACTAGTGGTAGCAACTTATACAGAGGGTTAGAATATTTTTTTCTTCCTCTAATGAAGAGTGTAGCAAATTACTGTTATAATTACAGTCATAATATTATAGTTTCCAATAAAACACATAGCCACCTCATTTAAATATGAGACTATTGTAGCCTTATCTAAAATCTATAAATATCCCCACTCTTTGATTAAATTTCCTCACACCCTAAAATAGCTGAAAAGAAATATTACTGGAAAGTATAGCTCCTCTTTGTGGAAATATTTAATGTAAAAACTCTTCTCTTATCAAGCAAAAAGATGCCATTCATTCTTAAATATTAGTTATTATGGACTTTTTTAAGGTCACTAATACACGGATACAGTTATACAAGAGGAATTGAAACAAATAATTATTCTACAATAATTTTTTTGTGAATGACATTTTACAGTTATTAATTAATACACCCATGACTGCTGTTCACCAACAGATGAAATGAGTATGTGGAATATGAAAGAAGCTGGTAACAGTGATGGTCCAACAATGAGTCCCACTCTATACTCTACGGAGCATTTTAGTGTCTTTAAGCTCATTGTTTTGGTTTTCAGGTGCACAATTTCCATGTTCACCATTTTAACTCATTCCAAAACAGTGAAAACAGTTTAAATATATCTATTTAAGGACCACTATGGTGAAGGATGTATTAAATCAATTTATGAAATGGATCAAAACACATCTGTGCATTATATATTAGTGTGTGTTAAAGGTTGGTGTGTGTGCCACTTTTGTCATTTTCTAATTCCAAAACAATAGTAGGAAGGATCCACACACTCATTACTGCTGATTTTAGTGCAGACAAGCACGGCAGAGTAGTGCCACACAATGAAAGCTGTCCCAGATGTAAGGGAAGACGTTTCAGCACTATCCGTAGCTCGCTGTAGACCTCCATCTGCCCAGCTCAGCTCTATTCCTCCAGTTCAGCTGAGTCATCCACACTGCTACTTAATGCTGTGGTTAGCTTCCTCCGTGCTCTCTCCCTCCACACAGCTGTTTCTTTCCCTATGCTTTCTTTCTTTTAATTTTGTTCTTTTGATTCTCCATGCATTCTTCCGCTGCTTTTCTCATGTAATTTCTCCAATTTCTATCCAACTTCTCTTTCATCTGTCCTCTTTTCATACCTTTCTTCTGTTCTTTCCCTTTCTTAATTCCTTCATTCCCTATCCATCTATCGTCCTGCATTTGAACAATGCTCTTTTTGTCCTGTCATTCCTTCCTGAAACGCTTTCTTCTTTCCCCTCTTCCTCCTGATCCCCTTCCATGTTTCTTCTATTAGTAATTACCCTTCATTTCATCCTTCTTTTTCTCTCTTTAATATCTATACTGTCCTTTGTATCTTTGGGTGCTTTTTTTCTCTTCCCTCTTACCAACTCTTCTACCACCTCTGCTTTCAATCTAGTAGAATCATCCTTACATCTGTGGTTGTTCCCTCTGTACTACTCGTCCATGTTTAAAACCCCATAGACTACTTACAACAACAACACTGTTACGTTAGGCCCACGATACGTTTATGGCGCCATAAAATAAGAATTGGAACATTACAGCGGGATAAAAGCAGATATTTTTTCACGCCTTAAGCACAGCTGAGCGAGGTGTTATACCCGGGCCACAGGGACCATAGGCAAGGATAAAGTACTTCCTGCTAGTGAGAGAGAGAGAGAAAGAGAGCGAGAGAGAGAGAGAGAGAGAGAGAGAGAGAGAGAGAGAGAGAGAGAGAGAGAGAGAGAGAGAGAGAGAGAGAGAGAGAGAGAGAGAGAGAGAGAGAGAGAGAGAGAGAGAGAGAGAAGAGGGCCTAGATTCACCCCCCACCCCCTGGTGTGTAGCCTCATAAAAAAGCTTGCCACACAATTTGCTTGATGTGTAGTTTTTTTAGCAAATGGCAACCAGCCCCCGCAGCTCGATGGGTCTGCTGGAGTGGAAAACAACTGCTGAAAGAACATAGAGGGAAAAAAAACACTCCAGAAACAAAACAACAGGCAGAGCAGATGAGGACTAGGATAGAGGGAGAATGAGTTTGGTGTTTGCTTTTAAGTGATTTAGTGAATGTCA
This sequence comes from Scomber scombrus, assembly GCF_963691925.1. Classification (NCBI taxonomy): domain Eukaryota; kingdom Metazoa; phylum Chordata; class Actinopteri; order Scombriformes; family Scombridae; genus Scomber; species Scomber scombrus. Next base: position 20,676,390 of record NC_084988.1, read on the forward strand.
AAGTAGATTTTGAGTTGTATCAAAGACTTAGCTGTAGATTTAGCAGATACTGTGTTTTGATGCCTAAATGTCTGCAGGTACAGGAGAAGAACTATATTCTACCTACTCAAGCCTTAAACAACCCATTTGTATAGGGCTTGTGTTCATGAATATATGCATGGAGAACAGCATTTCAATGTGGAGATTATTTTCACTATTTTTCACTTTGGTTTAGCTCCTTCTTTTGTATGAACACCAAAATGGCTTTATCCATTGTTATCAGGGTCCCTAGATCTTCAGATAACATATGTAAGCCAGGGCTGCTGCTACAAGCCTCTTCCTTGGGCTCCACAAATAGACAAAACTACCCCTCCCCAAACTAGCATGCAAAGCAACAAACATCCTCTGTAATTCTCTGTTACCTGTTGTCCCGTGTACACTATCTCACACAATCCACTGTCATAGTTAGCTGCATATCAACATGTTTACTGATACCTTTACCGAAATTTCAATTGCTGTAATTAAAGAGTATATCAATATCTCCTGTAAATCTTGTTTTTGCTGACCACTAGTGGTTCCCACCTGGCTGCAGTTACATACAGGTGTACTTCAGGAGCCTGTGACATCACTGCTGGTATGTTTCTTCTCTGACTTTTGGGTGTATTCCAAAATGTGTTTTACCACACCCAACAGTCAGAGAAGAAACATACTGTACCAAAGGTGCAAGCGCAATACTGATTCTCAGCTTTTCTTTACAACTTCTTTAAAGAAGTTTTGTCGATTTCACATCACTGCCTTGAACTTTATGGTTGTTGTATTCTTATTGTTTAAAGTTGTTTCATTTATTCATCTATTTTCTTATTTCATTGTTTGTCTTATTTTATGTTTATCTGTTTTACTCCTACACTGCAGTTTTTCTTTTTTATATTTTTAGTTAATTTATAATCCTGTAGAAAAGGAATTTTTTTTATAGCCTCAAATATTGTTTTTGGTGTTTTTCCTTATTAATGGTTTATTACTAATCCATAAAGCTTTAAAACAACATTTCCTTCTGTCTTTGTTCAAGGGAGAAACATCTTTAACAGGCTTTTTTACCATCATCATTCATCATTCATCTATTCATCCACTAAACAGTAGATCTATTCATCATACAATTTGTGAGTTCATTCTTTCTATAATCTCAGAAGGGCTTGCATTCATCCAAACCCGTAATTAAGGGCAATAATTGGCTCTATGTCTGAACAAGAGCACAATCTACTTTGTGGCCCTTTTATCGTCGCCGTTGTCAACGCCAGCTGCAAGTTTTACTATTATCATCGACACGGCTGTGAATTGTTCAATAAAACCAGCGAGGTGTTAAGGCCAAATAATGCATGTGCCGCCTCTGCTGTGATAGGTCGTGTGTAAAAGGTCACCACATTATTTCATCAACAACAGCTTTTCCTTGACCTGACCCTGAAATACGGGGTTAAGAGTTGAGGCTTAGATAAGGGCTTTGTGGATAATTCAATTTTGTTCCTTAGTATCCATTTAAGAGGCGTCAAAGGGACAAAAGGAAATGTGTAAGGTATTAGAGGTGCTCAGTAGGTGTAAGCATTAGGAAAAAACAATGCTTTTGCTTTTGGTAGCTGAGTGATACAAGCTTCATATTTACAGCTTGATAAAACCTCTTCAGGTCCCTACATCTTTGTGACAGTACCTTTAGGACACTACAGCATTAGTTTCATTCTTGTTTTGGGTTATAGAAAGGTGATCTTTAAAGGTCCAAACATCTGAAAACTGCTTTAATTTTTTCTTGCCTAAATTAGACTACAAGCTGCATTTGCTCTACATATATATGTTTGTATAAGGCATATTTGTTTTGTTTTTACATGACCAGAATCAGATGAGATATTGCAATGCACCAGGTTTCAAGCCAGTAGTCAGGTAAAGGTAAACTACATATCTCAATAACGCATTTATATAACAGCTGTGCTGGTTATGGTTAGAATGACAAACTGCTGGTAAGTCATGTCTGACAAAGACTGCAATATCTAAGTACAGCAAGTACAGTAAACACTGCCGTTTACAGTTCTACACTGTAGCTGCTTGGTCTAACATCAGTTTGACAGATGTACTTCAAAGCTCCTACATTGAAAGTCCAGATTCATGTTGAAAATGAGATATGTGTTTAAAAGCAAGCTTCGCTAACAACTCTGTTCAGCAGCTGTCTGTCATACACTCGTACATTCGACAATAACCGCACTGATGCAACCACCAGTGTTAAACAAGTAGGAGAGGATTTTCCAGTCAGTGAGTTTTTCATGAACAGCAAAAAAGACTGGAAATTGTACAGACTCCAACATGCAGAGAGCATGTCGGCTAGGTAACAGGCTTTTGTTGTTTCGCCAGCTCACACAATTAACAGTAATAGTCCACGGCTGAGTAAATTTATGCAGCTCGGTACATTTTATCTGTCACAGTTTTCATTATATCTAGTGAAGTCAACAGTCATGGGCAAAAACTTTCACTTGCTTGTGAACACACTGTCAATTTAAAGCTATAATGAGAATCACATGCATTGATTGATTTGATTTGAATCGTTTAGTCCTGCTTCACACTCTAGTTGAGAATGATTACAAAAAAACCCTATCATTATATTAAGAAATGACCTGAGACTAATCTGAAAGAGGGGGTGTGTCATGGTTCTGTCACTGACTTTAGAGACTCATGAAAGTCTGTCTTTATTTTCATTAGTTGCTTTTTCCCACCAGATGCCCTCAGACTTTTTTGTGAAGACTGGGACTGAATTTTTACTTTGGTTGCCATTTATTATTTGGTCTGTTCTCTGTGTTCCTGGTGTTTTTTCATCTGCCTTCCAGCCTGTCTGTATGTGGTGTGGTTGTGTCTGTCTCTGAATTTACACTTGTGTCTAGTTACCTGTTCCCCATTCCCTCATTAGTCTTGGTTTGCAGTGCAGTCTTTGTTGGATCCTTTGTTCCAGTTTGTTCTGGCTCTGGTCTGTGTATTCAGTCTCATTCTACATTCTGTTTTGTTGTGGTCGGCTACTTTTTTTCTTTGTCCGTAATTCCAAGAATGGACTTTTTCTTCAGCCCTGCTTTTTTGCTTCTGATCTCCACATTTGGGTTCACCTGCTCCACTATTTATGACAAGGGGTTTACTTTTGTGACACGACTAGGCAACAGGCCTGCCTCCAGAACAGAAACACAATACTTAAGCAGGGTGACTGGCGTTAAAACAGCAGTACTGTATCAGTAAGTTTCTGCCTGTCTCAAGTTTCCTTGAGCAAGACACTGAATCCCTGTCCACTCCAAGAGTACTGTTCTGAAGCTGACCCTGACCTCCCACTGAAAGCAATGGTGGGTGGTGGGGGTTTTCCTGCAAGGGTCAATACCGAATCAAGTATTACAACTATTACGTTTCAGATATTGCATGTCCAGGAGGTTATCATAACAGGGACAAGCTGTAAAAGCTTTAAACTGTCACACACATTTGCATCTGTTTACACAGAGAGCTGCATTCACTGTACAAAGGAAACATACAGACACCCACCACACCCAAGAGCATTATGCTGAAAGGGAAGGGAGTAAAGCGCAGAAATGTCAATGTGTGGCAAATCAATGAGCTCTCATTGAACCTGAAAAGTAAGTGCACTGTCTGAGTCATTCTCTTTCCCTTCCTAATTTAACCCTCTCCTTCTTCCTCTATTGCTTCCCTACATTTTTCACTCGTCTTTTTGCCTTTCTCCCTTTCTCCCTTTCTCCTATTCTCCCTGTCCCTCTTCTCTGTGTTAGGGTAATGAAAAAGCAGAATCAATGGCGTTGCTGCTTTGTGCCGACAGAGGTATTGAATGGAAATCAATCTGCTATCTAAAGACAAGAGCGCTGCAAAATAACACAGAGATACGCAAATGACTTTAACTCTTCATATTGGAAAAAAAAGGGGGCAGCCGGAGGAAGAGGGGTGGATGAAAAGAAGAGAGCAAGAAAAGCAGACTTTGAGTGACGTGACAGAGCAAAGAAGTGTCAGTGTTGGGGGTGAAAGGCTGTCTAATCACTCATCCCACCGTGCCCCCACAGGAAGCTGTTTGTTTTTGTGGCCATTGTGCTCTTAAATCTAATACTGTTCAACAAGTCTCGGGCTAAAAGTATAAACACTGCCTTTTGTAGGATAAAAACCCTACAAATGCACAAAGGCTTTGGTGTGCTTTTGTGAAAGAAAGGCAGAGTAACAGAAAAAGAGAGACACAAGAAAAGACGCTTTTCTTTGCAACAGTTTCTGCAGCTATCGTGACGTACTGTAAAAGGCTATGACGTTATCTTTTACAAGACAGATCGCTTTAAATCCCATTGGCACCATCTCTCAATGATGCATCCTCTGAATGGGGTTGAGTGCTGATGAATTATGTACAGATTAGGAATAATATGCAAGGCAGATAATACCAGCAGATTCTTCTATGAATGATCAGTGTATGTTATTGTATATAAAGTCAAAGAGAGATAAAGAATGTAAAAGAACAAAGATGAACATTACAAATTCATAGCTCATAGTAAAAAAAGATGAAGATGAATAAGATGAATTTCATAACAACCTAACAACGGTCAATCCTAACACTCCCGTATCTCTTGATGATGATGTGTACAGATGAAGTATGTATGGGGATTAGCAACGTTATGAAAGGAAGATAATACTGGCGGATTTCCCTACGAACGCCCTCTCTGTTTGTTAATTCCCTCTCCCCCATTTCACTGGAGTAAATATTTAGCTCAAATAACAATCATTCCCGGTGAGATTGATCTAATCTGCGTAATCCTGAGCAAATGGCAAAAGTCAAGAACGGCCAGAAGAGCTCTCCCTGTCAAGGCCAACCTGGTGAGTCAGCAGGCTGGAACTCCTCCTTTGCCTTGCCTGGTTTGACCGTGTATCATGGACTTTCTCATGTCTCAGGTTGGTCTGCCATGTTTGCTGTACATCTTTGTTTGATCATAGTCTCCCACATGACCATGATTTAACTCATACTGGTTAATTCACACTTTCAAATAGCTTCGTATCATTTTAAGTGCCATTTTCTTTGATATCTTGAGTGTTAATACCGACATGCTGCACTTGTTTGATTGTAGCCTACATTTTATTTACATTGTAATGTAAGTTTTGCCTTATTAATTCCGCCCACTTTAGTCTGTGTGTGTTTCTATTTGCTGTGGTCACATTGTCCACCATGATCATTAAAGTTGCATTTAATCTAATGTAATCTAATCTATACTGCTCAGACATGTAATTATCTCCCTCAACATTGACCATATCAATGTTCCGTTTCCATGGTGTAAACTGTCTGACTTTTCATAGTGACGCAGTGATTCTGTCAATCTTACCTGTACACAAGTGAGTCATCCTGGCTCCCGTTGTACTGTATCTGGAACATGCGAATGCCCGGAATAGTCCTCTGGAAGTTGAACTTGATTAGTGCCGTCGAGGATGTAGCCTCAGCCGTCACCACCCTCTTATCCACCCCACCCTTCACATCGCCCGTCACGTTGTTTCCGTTGGCCCCGCCACGGGTTGACGTGGAAATGTCTGATGATCCTGGGTCAGGCTCCTGGATGTTGTTGGTGTTGTTGGTGATATGCGGGAGTTTAATAATAACAAGGTCTATAGTTTGGTGGGCTTCACCGGCAGGGTTGGAGGAGATACAGGTGAAGGAGCCGGTATCTTTCACAGTACTGATGAGGATGTCGAGAGTACCGTTGGTGTAGACCAATGTTCTGGAGGAGTTCGATACCAGTTTGCCCTCAGGAGAGATCCAGTGGATGGCTGGCTCTGGGTCACCCCTTGCCTTGCACCTATAAGGAGTGAAAACCAGTGGAGTGGAATATATTAGAAACAAGACAGAATGGGGTCGACTGTACAGCAATGCTGTATGGTGGTTTTCCACTTTCCCTCTGGAACTCAAAAGGGAGGGGAAAAAAAGCCAGAGCATTATCGAATGAGTGCATTTATTTAAGTTAGAATATTGGGTACCTATTGGATTACATTACAGCTTGCAAATGACAGTGGAGTTTTGTCATACATACATATCTGATATCAAATAAATGACTAACAGGTACCCAGTGGAACAGACAAGTAAGTTAAAGACATAAAGAGGTTAGGGAGTAATGGGGTAATAATTTTGCACTGACAACACACACTAAGTATAATTATTTTCATTTGCCAGGTGTATGTTAAATATTTATAGGTACAGTTATAGTTTGGGGCTATGAAACTTGACTTATTATAAATAAATGTAAGTGAGTTTCTGTCAATAACAATAACCATTTGAGGCCATAAAAGCTACAATTCCATTGATTTGACCTGTTAAATTAGTTCTGTCATGATGCAGTGGGTGCAAAAACAGAACAGGAAACAGTTAATGGCCAATTTTTAAGACTTTTTGACAACTGAAACATGAATTTTGCATAAAGAAACATGAGTCACACATTTTGCTGCTCTATGCTGTTACTTTTTTTGACGTCCTGCCCAGCTTGATCTGCCCTGTGCACATTGACAGAAGTGCCTTTCCATACGAAAGTCAGAACAGACTTTTGAATTAGGTCTTGAATATTCAATATGAGTGAAGATTCAGTAAGTTGATTGCTTATTTCTCACCTCAAATTTGTTGAGAAACAGATTTTGGTGGGCTGCTAAGGTCAAATAAGTGAAAGATGGACCCTTGAGTGGTGTCTTTTCCATTTCCATTTTAATATGGTCAGAAAATGCCCATACGAGTGAGTGAAAATGAAAATGCAAATTGGATTATTCCATTTTCATTTAAATTTTTACTCAAATAACATCCATATGTGGAAAATTACAAAGCTATACTGGAGTTATATTTTCATGTTCAAGTTTATATTATCATTTTAATAAAGTCTGCAACGGGCTTCCATATTGTACTACCATCCTTGCCCAGCACTATGTATTTTCATGTATTAAAACATTTGACCCTCTGTTAATCTCTACTTATCCCATTATATATGGAGCTGAAGACAGGACTCAATAACAGAAAGAGAATAATAGCACCTCATTGATTTATTTTGCCCCTTCTTCTCGTTTTCATCATATTCCCATACTTGAAAACATTACATCTATCATGATTGGAAGTGTATGACCAATATATATGCAAATTAAGTAATCATCGCCCCTCAGACATATTGTTGTCTTGATTTAGTTTCGTCCCCTTAACATTTTTAGTTTGACTTCCCTGTCTTGTGCTTCATTGAACAGTAGGGCATTCCATGTATTCCTGAGCAGCTTGTAAGCATAATGCACAACTGCAGGATTGGAAGAGAGTGTGTCTGTGTGTGTTTGTGTATGGAGGAGCAGACTGCAGAGTGGTGGATGGATAACGAGGAAAGTGTGGAATAGAATAAAAACTATTACTGATTGTGTGTTGCATGTTTTCATGTGTTTCAGAGCAGAACCGACACAGATACCTGAGTGCAACCCTCTGGCCTTCGAGGACCCTCATCTCATGGGAGTATCTGGTGATGAGCGGGGGTTCACAGAGGAACTCCTCCTCGGGAATGGACCAGAAGTAGCGGCCAGAGAGGTGTTGGGGCGAGGCGCACGTCTCCAAGTCGTCCTCTCTGTACAGCCTTCGCAGCCAGAGTAACTCACAGTTACAGTGGAGAGGGTTTCCACCAAATGACAGCGCAAAAGATGAGGAGGTCATGATCCCTGATGTGGCCAGAACCTGTTAGGGTGAAACCATAGTGCTTTAAAAAACAACAACAAATTTATTAGTCTAGCAAATCCCTGCTTTACACTCAGTTCCATATATTCTCAAGGAGCTGTCTAATTCAATCAATTTCCACCTGAATAGCTGAGTATGTAGCACCTTGCCCTCTACACACAAGAAATGTGAAATCAATACATTTGAAATGCCTAGTAACTACCTTTTAAGCTATATTTTTTAGACTAAATGCAGTGGGGAAAAATCTAAACTCTGAGAATACCTGTGCTCGTTGAAAAAGAGGATCTGGCGGCAACTTTTGGAGTTTATTGGAGGTTACGTCCAGCCGGTTGAGCTTCTGCAGCAGGGAAAAGGTTCCCTCTGGAATAAAGTCCAACATGTTGTGGTCTAAACTCAACGTATGGAGGCTGATCATTTTCTGCAGGAAGGTCAGAGAAAAAAAGAGCATTGTTATCTTTTTGCTGCTTTTTCCCAAATATTATAGTTGAATATTTTCTCTTGATTTGTTTTCTCTTTACAAAGGTGTAATGCAGTGAAGTTAATGGTGTAGGAATGTGGAGGAAGAATGGGCTTTCCAGGGTACAGAATACTGGATATTATGGCCTTCATTTTATCTCTCACTTCATTTCTTTATTCATAGTGGTAATAGAAATATACAGTTGAACTAAAAACAGCATAGCCATCAACTGGAAATTGTACGAGTAGCTACTTCGACATCTCTGGGTCCCAGATGTTTTCATAAGCTGATCCACAAAGACCTTGACATTTATAATAGATAAAAAATACTAGCTGACTGACAAAAGCATTAGTAAAACTTTAACTGTGAGCACATAAAAATGCTTAAATATTAAACATTTCATTGTGCTTCAGATGTTTTTGTTAAGGGCCTCCAGCCAAATAGGTTTGAAAGGCTGCTGGAGTTTAAAGAGATCCTAACCTGGATGGCCTCCCAAGGAATTGAGTCCAGGTTGTTGTAACTGAGGTCCAATTCTTCCAGTGCCAGCAGGTCATTGAATGCTCCCTGGTGGATCATTACCAGCTGGTTGTTGTTCAGAATCAGGTGGTGGAGCTTCGACATCCCGCTGAATGTATCATTGCCTATCCTTGTCAGCCGGTTACTGAGAGATTGAGGAAATAAAAATATTTGTCCACTTACAATACTTTGCAGCCTTCCATGTGAAGTGAAAGGATTTGGTGCTATAGTCTGCTCATCTACCACAAACACATATCAGTGTAAATGTACGTATGTTACCTGTTGAGGTGTAGAGCTCTGAGGTTCTCCAGATCGGTGAAGGCATGAGGTGTGATGAAGGAGATGGTGTTTCTGGATAATGTTAGGTCCACCAGTCGTGTCATGTTTGCAAAATCTTTTCTCTTCACACTGTGAACAGATATATGCATAGTTAAAACAAAGACAAAGACAAACCCTTTTTCTCTTCAAAAAACTCCTACAACACCACATTTTTTAGAAATGAAGCTTTAAGAATGAAGCTTCAAGGAGAGCAATTCCTTTTAAAATTGTTGTTCCAATGCTAGGTAGACTTGAAAGAGATGCTTTACGGGATAACTTTCTATATTTAAAAGCAGAATTCACGCTTAAACAGGATTCACGTGGAATCCTTTTTTTATCCTGTGCAGCTCTTTCAATATTCATGAGCATGAGCAACTTTCTCCAAAGGCAACAAACCAGAGAACTGAGGCTTTAAACTGCACTGCCATCAGGAGACAGCCTTGAGCTGCTTCACTGACTATGAACTGACTATGACTTTAGGGCCTTGAAGAATGTGCTTTTTTTTAACACACAATTGAGTTTTATTTCATACTGGTGCCAGCATATAATTTGCTCATATCCCTATAAAAAGCACCCTGGGTGATGCCGCACTGTCCAAAAATTAAGCGTCTTATTCATCTTCATCGGAGAAGCTCCAGGCCCTGTTGCCTGGTGACATCATAGATCAGCATCACTGCCTCCTCACACATTAAGACCGAACTTTCCAAGGAGAAATATTACTAGTTCTCCAAGTAGCAACAGAGTATTAGATATTGGTTGTTAATAATTCAGCGTCAGTGAAGTAGTAATATCATATTAGACATAAATTATATATCATGATAAATTTTCATTTTTCAAATAGAATGGGAGTGGTTTAATGTGTCTTGTTGGAGATTTTCTAATCTAATCTAAACTAATGGAGCTGTAGCGAGAGTTCAGGCAAGAAGACTATCTTTGGATGCATAAGCCTGTAGTTATATTTCTCATATACCACCATGCCTCTCACAGATGCTCACTCATAATTTCCTTTGCTGTCATTATCCAAGGCTGTCAATTGTGCCATCAGCTGGCCATATCTATCTGATAGCATGTGGACACACCTTCACTGACAGCCTATCATCATGTAGCTGTCTTTATGTTTTTCTCCCTCTCTGCCTTTAATGCTTTCATGCAGCGTTATGTGCGCTCCACCACCTCCCCATCACCGCCGGTCAGCGGATTCATCAGTGCAACACTTCATCAACCTCATCAGCCTTATCAGTCTCAGCAGAAGTCATCAGCCACCACCACCACCACCAGCGCCTGGATTCCATAGGGGGATTTATCTTGCTGCTGCTGCTGCTGCTCAGGACTGGTGTCCCTCGATTCAAAATCTAAGTCTAAGTGCTAGACTTTTGACAAGACTAATTATCAGTATCATCTGTACAATAAACAATTATCTTTGCTTCAGTCACTCGTCTCTCCTGATTGAACTTTAAATTGTCTGGTAAAAGTGTAACACAAATATTGAAGATGAGCTTTTTCTTCTTTTTTTTTTATTACTTCCACAGATGTCAGAGTAGAGCTTACTGAGTCAGGATTTTTTTGGATTTTCAGAGGACATGATGATATCAGTTTGGAGGATTACCCCAGGTAGTTAATAATAGCAGTTTTAGTGATAGTGGTGACATTTGACTTGGACTTAGAGTAAAGCTCTGCTACCGTTAGAGTAACCATAGATAGAAACACAAGAAGCTTTTGTAACTTGTTTTTATAGTTTCAGTGGTAATAGATTAGCTTTCTTTTCCATAGTAGTAGGGCTGGGTATCATTTAAAAAATGACGATACCAGAACCAATCCAAGTACCATAAAAGTGATACTGATACCAATTGAGTACTTCATTCGATACTCATCATATGAATAGAAGCACTAAACTGCATAAAATGCCACCACTCCTCTACATCTAAATGATTTAGTTTTTACACAAATGGATTTTGAAGGTCTTCAAATGATGACTATTTATTAATCGAAGAACGCTTGTATTGATTGGCTGTGAGCAAGTCCATACAAATAGTCATATATTCTAGCTCTGGGTGCAAAAAGGATCAATTGCAGGTATCATATGACGGGAGATGTTTCGATACTACTTGGTATCGATTTATTTTGGTTGATACCTTAAAGGTATCGAGTACCGATACCCAGCCCTATATAGTAGCTATTGTAATAGTGTAGTTGCAGTAGGCTAATGGCATTAACAGAAGCAGCTGTTGTACCGGTAGCAGTAAAATTACCAAAACATTTAATTGTAACTCTATCATTGACAGTAACAGTGGTACTTCCAACATAAGTAACCGTCATACTAGTAACAAGAAGTGGGTGTATTAGAGGTAAAAGAATAATGGCATAGCATTAGCAGACGGTCAGATTAAAAATAGCCCTGCTTTTCGTGGGATTAAACAATGACTTTCAAGGCTGATATCAGTAAGACATTATCAAGTCCTAAATAAAACATATATAATTGCAAAAAAAATAAAACTTCTCAACAGACTCATTTATATTCTCAAAATCATGTACCACAAAATCTATAAGCAAATACCCCTGTACCCCTCATCAGAATCTTTAGTTGGCTAGTTGCTAGGTTAAAAAAACACATATCAGATTGGTGCTGGTGTGACGGTTACCTTGTGACAAAGTTGTCAGCCAGCCGTAGCTCCACTGTATGCCTATCAATGTTTGGTGGTACAAACAGTAGACCTTTCTTGGCACAGAGGGTTGCCAGGTTGGGGGACAGGATCTGACATACACAGCGCTTCGGACAGACCTGTGCCCGCACTGCTATGGCAACTGCCAACATCACACACAGCAACAGTCGCTCCATGGTTACCACCCCACCTGGACTTGACACCTGAAAAAGGAGACAGGGAGAGACAAAGAGAGAGAAATGGAGATGTTACTGACATTGAACTTTTTTCTCTGACTATGAAATGCATATTCAAATTGGGCATATGTGGAATAATTGAAATAAATACTTGACATTGAAAGAACTGGTAATTATTTTCTCAATTAAATTATTGGTAATTGGTCAATTATGATTTTTTTTTTTTGTATTAATATTTGTGTTTTTTAGAAATAATTTTTGGAGTATAAATGAAAAGAAAAACAATGAAACGTTGATTAACAGTGTTCAGTCTGTTGAGTATAAACTTTTCATGGTATGCTGAACTAATAGACTCTATATCACCCACAGCAGTTCCTTCTATATCAAATTAACTGCATGCAGTGAAAGCTGAGTGTGTCCTGTAAATTGTAGGTAGGATGATAAGTGCAGTATGTGCTGGATTTGCACTGTGCAAGAGCTTGTTGCCAATGTCCTGTGTTGCGTATGCAACGTAAATTACTATCAGTATTTGTGCAGATGAATGAATAACCCCAGAAAATGTATTATAGTTGGCAAATTGAGTGAATCGGATTTTGAAGAAGATAACATTTTAATAACTAGGCTTCTGAGTTGGATCTCCAACAACTTTTAGGCATCACTAATAAAACCAGAGGAGATGTTTAGCAGTCATTTATTGCCCAGCAGTGTTGCTGTGCGTGCACATGTGCACACCACATATTCAGTCATCATTAGTAAGCAGCAGTGCTTGTAGTTAATTAGGAAAAGGTTTAGAGAAAGAGGGAGAGAAGGGCGAGGGAGAGAGGGAGAGAAAATGCTCATTAATGACAACCTTGATTGGGGTTTGAAGGACATGGTAGAATCAGTATTAAAGGGATCACAGTGCTAACACACGCACACACTCTCACATATAGGTGCTGGCATGTACACATCAATACACAAACCTAACACAGGTCTGGTGAGGGTCAAACAACAGTTCATGTTTTGTCTCCATGATTTTTTCTCTCATTTTTTAAATCATATTTAAAAAAAAAAAAAAAAAACACTTGGTGACTGTGGGGTTATTTGCATAGAAGTGACTAATTTTGTTGTTAAAGACAATATTTTCTTTTTTAAAGTTTTGGCAGGGGTATTTGCTTTAATAGGGAATACACTTCATGTTCCACTTTCTAATGAGTCAGAATTTATTAAGAGTTTATATGTTGTAACTAATGGCTTCATTCATATTCAAAAGTCATTTAATAATGCTACTTTAAAGTTAGAATATATTAATAATAACAATTTTAGGTTGCCATACTGTTTTTATGTCATACTCCGGCATATAGCATATAAAGTTCATATGCATGATAGCAGGTTAACCAAGTCATTCTAATCAATATGTACATTGTGTGTTATTCATATCATTAATTGGCTCAGTGGTATAATGAAATAATAACTGAATGGCTTGAAGAAAGCCAATTATGTCCAGCTTCCGTCAGAGAGCTGTAATTCCACTCACTGTTAAGATCATGAAATCAAAATGTTTTTTGTTCTATTTTGTCTCCATCTGTGGTGTGAATTCATCACTGTGGTGTTTGACTGTGTTTGGTGTTTGAGAGATTGACTGTCAGTCAAACTGTGCAGCCAGAACTGTTGGCTGTCACAGTTCCTGCTAACCCTGCGGTACATTTATCTATTCCTAACTGGAATCCTATTTGTCAGTGGAGCTTTCACTGCCATATATATACCAGACATTAGGTGTGAAAAAAATGTAAAACCAATAAATGCATGAGATTTAATGAACTGGCTCAATACTGACTCAGTATCACAGTAATTTGCAAAAAAAATAAAGAAAATTAATAAATAACAGCCACATTACTTATCATGCAGTAGCTCGTCTCTCAATACTTTCAGACTTTCTTGCCCTGTCTGTCTTTGTCATACTTAGGATGCACAAAAATATATGATTCCACCATAGTGTCACCACAAATACTATAAAAGTTATTTTGGAAAACAGAGTTGCAATTATAAGTCACATCATTAATTATCGAACCACATATAAAAAAAAGAAAACAAACTCAGATACAGGCCTAATGGGCAATAACGTGTTTCATGCTGGAAGAGTAAAATGCTGGGGACTACTTAAGCTGCAGGTTATACACAAACCTTTGGTGTGCAAATATGTATTTATTGGAGCAAGATGGTTTATGTGGGATTGACTCAAATTGAAAAGTGAACTCAACCAACAACCTGGTCACTTTCCAGTGTTTTCAGGTAAGTATACAACAGGAATAAATCTCTCTTATCTGTGCCTATAAAGACTGAACCACGATCATCTGAGTTAAGGCCAAACCTGACATATCTGTGAGTTCTGATATACTTTGTCACTTACATCACTTGTACAGTGTTAGAGTTCATGACATGATTCATATAGAGTCAATCCAAGATCATAACCCAATGGATAACTATGCATATAAAGCTGATGCTTCAACTAATGCAGGAATTTGAGCACTCTTTTTCTCTTTCGAGAGCCTGCACTGATGAAAAGTCCTGCCTCTAATAAACAGGTCAAGCTGGGTGTGGAAGTCCTCACTCCAAGTGGGGTTTTCATCCTGGCCATATATGAGGTCTCCATGGATTTTAGAATCACTTTAAGCTGAGTCTCATGTCCATACAAAACAGCAGAAGAGACGGCAGCTTCAAACCCTTTCTTTTTCACGCTAAATGGAGCGTCATAATTTGTCTGTTTAAGCGTTTTGCTTTTTTCTCTACATGCAGATGCACTTCCATCAGATGTAAATATAACACCAAGATAATTTAATCTATTACGATGTCTAACTGTAGAAGAATCGAGGTCAATTTAATGTCAAACCTAATCAGAGTAAATTATTACCACAAATTTAGTTTTGTTCTCATTTACAATCATGCCATATTAACTCAATTAAGCTTCAAGATATTCAGTGAATTTTTCTCTTGTTGTTGCCATGTTAACTCCCAGAAGCTTCCACTCAGCAGACTTGCAGTGGCTTTGGAGGCAACATAAACAAACGGTAGTAATAGTAGGTTTTCACATCTTTTTCTCATTCTTTATTTGAAATGGAAACTTCTCAAACAGATCTGTATATGTTCAAGCCTGAACCCGATCTGAAATTTGAGAGTGGACAATGCAAATAACCTTTGAACCAACCTTGGCAACAGAGGCTACCAATGGATGGCCGTTTGTAGGCATGTGTGAACAATTTGACATCATCATAAGGAGGTCGGTAGAGGTCACATTTTAAACGGAACATACAGTTCAGGTTGAAGTCCTGGTTTTTGACTTGCAGGGGAACATTTTTACATACGGTCACCCCAAGTTATGGAACTTTGACCATATTTATCATGGCCATCTGGTTTTTCTTATGTTTTCCTTGTGAAATATATAGAATATCACCAACATTTCTTTTGATGCATGGCTCTGAAACTGTACACCAGCAAACCTGATCTGGACCAATACAGCGGCTGTTGCGGTTTATGCTGTGATGGGAGTCAAATGACTGGGCTTTGCAGCATGGGACAGTACACTGACTGTGAGAAGGACAATCAGAGAAAAGTATTTGGAAATCAATATAGTATCCAATTCAGTAACTGACACTTTTCCTCATGGTGTGATTAAAAAAGAAAGAAAAAAACTGCTGCAGGTTAATACAAAAGCTGCATATTCATATTATATCAAATCAAGAGTCTGAGCAAGAAACCATTCACCTTTGTCTGTCCAGGTGTGTGGTCCTCTCCCTATATATCTCAATGTAATTACTGAGCTGAAATCTGCCGCGATGTTGGAGGTCATACAATCCCTGTTTTTTCCCCCTCATTCTATTTGAGTGTAGCAAAAGAAGAGCAGAAAGACAGAGTGGCAGCTAAATAGAGCTCCGGATGACTCATATGCACTTGCGCTACACAAAGAGAGAGAGGGAGCTCATGACCCTTATGACACGAAAGCAGATATCAGCTCATTAATTACACTGAGAAATGGCTGTAATGAGAGCGAATGAGTGAGAGAGACAGAGAAATGCAAAGGAAATAGGGGAGAATTATCAGAGAGGGATGGGAAAAAAAGAGAAAGATCAGAGAGAGAGCTAATTAAAATGAGTGCTGAGGTGTGAAAGGAAAAGGGGGAGAGGGGATGAATTTCATTTAGTGAGAGGAGACGAGGTAGGATAGCTGATGCAGCCGTCACGCTGTCATGCATATACATGACACAAAAACCAAATATAACATTCAGTATAGGAGAGATGATGTACAGGCTATATGTCGCAGAAAAAAAGAAAAAGAAAAATTAGACCAAAACGAAGCTCAGTTTCAGTCCTTGCCACAAACACACACAAGTTACTGTCTCGGTATAGCTTAAGGGTGACATGTAGGACCACTAGGATCAAATGGAATGGTGAATTAACCAAAGGGATTATGGGTAAGGAAGACAAATTAAGCTCTGTTTGTAGTGGTGTGTAAAATATGATTCTGTTTCACACATGTGTGCAGGCTATTTTATCTACTTCTTTGAAACCATTCCACACTGACACCCCAGTTCCCTGAAGGTCCTCCGTAAAGCCAGTTTCACCCCTGGCTTGCTCACTGATGAACAACTGGCTTCCAGGACAGCTCAAATGGATTCTCCACACGCTCCATACACTGAAACTGATCTTAGGCTGCATTCAAATCTCATAGGGATAACCGGCGGAACAACTTGGCAGTTAAAAGCAACGGCTTGGAAGTATTCACACATTCAAACTCTTTTGAAGCTGCCAAGAAAACCATGATTGAAGATTTCTGTAGACTTTTGTTGCTCCTGATCAGCTTTTTTACAGTTAATGCACATCCAATTAGCAAGAGATGCATTTGAGGTCATGTGTTTTTTCAAACCATACATTACAGTATTAGAAGTGAATAAACAAGCTAGCATGTTAAAACCATAATTTTTCTGTTACATTAAACAAAAACATGGTCTTTTAAACCCTGTTGCTGGGTCCCCAGAAGCTGCGGCTTAAACTGCACCTGGGGTTTAGTGTAGACCCAGTTTCTGCCTTTTGTAGAAATCACCTAAATGCCATTAGAATCCATTGCATTTGAGGTTTAAGGTCATGGGCGTCATTTCTTCAGCTCAGGACATTTTTATTAATTTATTCACCATGTATGATTTTACAGAGGAAGCACTAGGTGTGTCAAATGTGTTCGCTACATATAAACGGTGACAAATACATGAACAAAGCTCAATTTTTCAGGATTATAGAGAGGTGATATGTGTGAATTCTTTAGTCACCTAAGGCTAAGTCACAGAAAATGTTAATTATACTGTAGTTGTCTTGCACTGGAAGACTGATTCCCACTTTAATTTTAATGAAAGATGGAGAAATTAAACTGTAGCAGCTTGTAAGGAGACAGTTATTATAGGAGTACAATGTTCTATCATATGATTTACAAAAAAGTCAATGACATCAAGATACATTTTGATAGTAATAAACCTTCAGTGTTGGTACTACTTGATGTGTGCTCTGCAACCTATTTTTATCTTGTTTTTGTCTTATCTTTCTAGCAGAGAATTCCCTGTTGAGATGATTATAATGTCTCCAAAACCTCCAAAATAACCTGTAGGGTTCCCCAAGGATAAATTTTAGGGCCACTTATTTTTAATCTATATATGTTACCCCTCAGTGATGTCACTAGGAGACACAGCATTTCTCAGAACTGTTTCTTGTGTGCATTGGTCACACATTGTTTTTTGTCTTTTTTGTCTTTTTTATTATTAATTTATTATTTTATTATTTTATTTACGGTCTATAATTGTCAGTCATCTGTGAAGCACTTTGCATTAACCTGTATGAAAGGTGCTATACTGATCAAGTTTGATTGATTGATTGATTGATTGATTGTTTGATTTAAAATGGGGGTGTTATGAATGTGGTTGTATTTTGGAGTGGCTGTCAACATGTGTTCATTATATCTTAGAAAATGTGAAGGCATGACATTGACACTGGATGAGTACCTGGATGGTGTCAGTGCTGTATGGGGCAAAAGCTCATCTCTCTTGTTACAATGAGTCATCTGATGGTATAATGCAGACATGAAAAACATGGCTTCCTGGGTTTTAATATTACACTTGATGTGGTTCGATATCATACTGCTTCAATGGAGAGCTGGAACAAGTCAAGACTGAATTTATACTGTCACATACTGTTGAAGAGGATGATTCAAGTTAAGACTGAATGTGAAGGTGTTACCTTGGTGACAATTAAGATAAAAATGATTTTCTTGTTTTTTCTTGTACAAGTAAAAGCTGAGATGAACACCATCTTTTAGATATGCATTTACTGTATCTCTGACTTTGTAAGTATAGAGCTCATAGCCACCATCTTTACCACACGACGTGGATGTACCATTAGTGGTAGGAAACTACTCTGACATCCTAAAGTGTCATCCAGCAGGTTGCAGGGCTCTTTGTTGAGGAGTGTCAGGTAGTTTGCTATGGTACTTGTGGTGTTAAAATAGATTAGTCATGTCAGAGTTAGGAAAACACTTCATGTGTTGAAGTGTTCTCCAACAGTCTCAGAGTGTTGGGCTCTTGTTGAGGAGAGCAATGTTGTTTACTGCAACAAACTACTATTCAAACAGCACCACAATCCATGCAGACCAACGAGCTCAAAAGATTTTAAGTGTCATTGAAAATTAGATCATTACAGAGACTATATTTTATAACAGTCTCTTTCTTTTTAGATTACTGTACAGATAACAGGATGGTGGTGCAAAAGGGAAGCTTATGCAGATTTTCCCTTCATTTGTCAGATTCCTGCTGGCTGCAGCAGAACAGGGTAATATTGGATTAGTCTAATGCATATATCAGTCATTTCATTTGGCATGGAGCATTTGCTCCATTGTATTTCAATCAGCTATTATGGAATAAAGCATGCAGAGATTAAAACAATGTATGGACTTTGACATTGTAATATAGGATTACTGATTGTATATGTATTGTTGAGGATACATGTGCACGTGCCTCTCATTTTATTTATCATATACATATACACATTGCAAATCAGCATGGCATTTACTTAATGTGGCTGCAAAAGGTTAAATGCATCAGTGATCCACTGATAAACAATGGTGAAACAAAATGTAAAAGGTCAGTTAACCAGAGATTTGAGATTTGTGCCTCCACCCCAGGTAAACTGAAGGGAATTTCATTAGGGATGCTAACAGTATTGGAATTTAAAGTATTCAACAGCAATATCTCATCAATAATTTGTCTGTAAAAACTGTTGACAGCTACTGTTATACCACTTAAGTTCTATGAGAAAATTAGTGGAACAACTATATAAAATGATTTAAATTCCAAAACTGTCAAGTGCTAAAATAAAAACTTTTTGAGGTCTCACAACCTCAAAAAAATGGAAATTTCAACATCTATAGCTCTGTGACAGCTCTATCTGCGGATGAAGATCATGTGACAGGAAACTCTAATGGTGAGATCATTTTCTCTGCTTTTCCAATGTCAAGAATGGACTTTGAACCTTTGAATGAAAGGTTCATTTATATATCAATAATGTATGTCAGTTCAAAAATAGTGATGAAGCCTTTAAATTATGTACTCTGCTTATGTACTGCTGCTGTGGGTCAGGAGGTAGAGTGGTCATCCACCAACAGAAAGATTGGCGGTTTGATTCCTGGCTATTCCAGTCCACATGTTGATGTCTCCTTGGACAAAATACTTAACACCAATTTGCTCCCGATGGCTGTGCCAATGGTGTATGAATGTGTGTGTGAATGTTAGTTCCCTCCACTGTCATCAGTGTATGAATGTGACATGTAGTGTAAAAGCACTGTGGTCAATAAGACTAGAAAAGTGCTATGTAAGTATAGTCCATTTACCATTTTTAATGTGGTTAAGTACACAATAAGTGTTACAATAAATGTGTAGAAACCTGTAGATAATGTGCTGCTGTGTAACTAGCTTATGTGAGGTTTTCAAACCACACTTGAGATTTTGTCCTTCTTTCAGTTTGTGGATTTGGATGACACAACTCAAGAGTTTCATGAAAGAGCCACAGTGATGCTCAAACCCAACTTTAAATCCTCTCAAAAACTGCTGAATTGATGGCTAGATCTTTGACTATGGCATCAGAGCTCACCTGTCTGTGTGTCTCTGTGCTGCTCAGGCTGCTGCTGACAGTATTTTCATAATGAAACGATGCCTGACAGTCACAAACAGATCAGCTGGAAAAGCTATGCCTAATTTAACTTACAAATTATGTTTATGTCTTAATGACACATATGCAATAATAATTCTGCTCTTGATGCACTCATGGAAAACGAGAGGGATGCTGCTGGATAGTAAATATTTCTACCATTAAAGATTAATATTTGGATTGATTACAGAACATTCTTATTAACTAAGCTCAACTGTCACTGAGGACCAGATGTCTTAATTTGCTTTTGGGAGGTATTTTCCACTAAAAGTAATAATGTTGTTTAATTAAACAGCATGTTTGAGCAACAATCACAAATCAGCTAACAACAAAACATCTAAAAATTAAATATACTGTAATATCAAATGATCTTAGTTTTGTTCAGTGAAGTCATTTTCAATTCTGTGACATTTGGAACATAACTATGAATACTAACTGCTTTAAATTCTCATCGACTCCACTACTGCTAGTTAACAATGTATGCACCCTGGAGTTGAGGGTTACCAGATCATCAGATCAAGTATTCCCCATATCATGCTCTCTCACTCTTTATCATAATAGCACTTTTTTTTTTCTCAGAAAAACACAGAAACCTGGTAAGCCTTCAGAGATATTACCATTAATATTACATTTAGTTAAAGTGGCTAGATTGGTATGGACATATTGGTCAATCTAGCAACACCTTGATGTTATTAGGGATATGTCCCTACCATCAACTACACCCAGGGATTACAGTATTCATTCCAATGGAAAACTTTTTTTAGCTCCTGTTTTTCACCAAGCAAATTAACAGTTGATGTAACATTTCAAGCATTCACTTTGGTTGTGTGTACCAGCATCTAGTGCATAACAAAAAAGCACCAATGCCCAAACCACTTAACTATCCCAGTGCCTTCCTATTCTCTTGCGTCCACTCTTTGACTTTGTTTTTCTGTGTCCACTGGAGTAGATCTCATGGTTAAGATTAGTGCTGAGCTGAATACTTGTATGAAACAAGTATCCAGTACAGATAATGGTCCTTTTATGAGAATGAGTATCATTCGATTAAAATGTGTCACTATCCCTACTCATGATAGGCCAGGCAGCCACAAACAAAGCTCCTCCCCTACACAAGGCCTATAGAAAATGAACTACTGCTGCTGCACCACACAACACAATCTTGCCATTGTCACAGTCACTCTGTCCACAGGGATTAACAGCTTGTGTTACTCAGCTCCAGTTACTCATGCATTTCACTTCATACTTCTGTAGTGACCAGCCATCAGAATTGCATCCCCACCCACCTGCCAAGAGTTCATTCATGTTTCCTCACAGTTAATACACACACACACACACACACACACACACACACACACACACACACACACACACACACACACACACACACACACACACACACACACAAGCACACACACACACACACACACACACACACACACACACACACACACACACACACACACACACACACACAATCTTCCAATAATCCAATCACAACTCCCGAAAATTCTAGCTGTGACAATTGCATTATCAAATCCCCATTATTGCAGCCAACTCATAGTAATTCATGAGCCTAATATTTGTCACACGTTATTCTGATTGGCATCCATCTCTATTTAAAAGTGTCAAACACACTACACTTAATATTGTATTTGCTGTGTTCATTCACTGAAATGTATTCATTCAAGTTAATTCAAAAATAATAAACTTGTTCTATTGTTATCTTTTGATCAAAAACATCCACTCAGATACAGATAATTCAGTTGGTTGAACAGATACAGGTACAGATACAGATAATGGTGTACTCACTCATCCCTAGTTAAGATAATGGCTTTACACACTTGAACAACAAGGGTCAGCAACTGACTTAATCCATCACAATTACTCTTTATTCAATTAGTGCACTTTTGAGACCGCTGTACCGGCGCAAGACCTCTCTCTCTCTCTCTCTCTCTCTCTCTCTCTCTCTCTCTCTCTCTCTCTCTCTCTCTCTCTCTCTCACGCTCTCTCTCTCTCTCTCTCTCTCTCTCTCACACACACACACACACACACACACACACACACACACACACACACACACACACACACACACACACACACACACAAACACACACACACACACACACTCTGTCAAGCTCAAAAAATGCTGAGCGTGCCTATATGAACATGTGCACAACCAACTTCCAATGTAGACACAGAAGAATTCAAAGCTGTAGCCAATTACAATCTGTGTGAGCACAAATTGTAACACTTTCAGTCACACAAAGGAAAGAAACAAAATCATTTCACCAATTGACGAAGCCCTTTACCCCCATAGTTACTGTTGCAATTAGTGTTGGCAGACTGGACAGTTTTCCTCTACTTTTTATTTAATTGGGAAGGTAAAATATGTTTTGGGTGGGCTTTGATAATTTGGACCACTTTTTGTGTCGTTTTGATGGAGAAAGTGTAACATTGAGCTGTTTTGTTAGCCCCATCTGGCAAAACTGGTTGCTACATGTAAGCTTGTTCAGCTTTCCATTGTCAAAATTATCATTGTAGATTGTTAATGTGATGCCATGTTCATATCATATATGAGTTACTGTAATTACTGTAAGTTTCCAACTTGTAAATAACATTCAGGTCAACCTCCAAGTCGAAATTAAGGTGGGAAAAAACTGGGATTTTTCTAAAAGCTCTGATATATCTGACTTGGCGTTTAATAATATGGAAGTGCTTTCAAACCAGGAAAACATTGACATCTCATGTCAGCCAAAGTCTGGCAATCAATGTAATAAAACAAAAACAAAAAATGGATATCATGTAATTATAATTGTAAGTATTTTAAACTTTAATATGATGAACTTAGTAACAAGCATATTATAAAACCTTCCTCAGTTGTAAGATGACATGAACTGTCGTAAGCTCTTAACATGGGAATTGGTCTGATCCTTCCTATCTATCTGACATAGCATGAACACAACATTAGTTCCATAATTTGGTTGAAAATGGCTGGTTTTAATGTTTCTCTGCTGACTGGTTTTAAAATGAGAATCTTGTAAAAGAGGTCTTTAATATGCATTAGAGGGTTCTGGCATCATGCTGAAAGACTGAGCCTAAAGCTAAACGCCTCACCACTAAAATCAGACTGGCTTGAATACTTGTTTGTATTTTCTAATTGTATTTTCACTTTAAATGTTCCAAGAGAAATACTTTTAGTACTTACAAAAAAAAAGTAGTAATCAGGTAATGTTGGCTGGTGTTGCTGGAATATAAACTTTCCCAAATGCAATAAAGAGCACAGAGCTGCAGAAGGAAAATACAAGTCAGTTTATATGCTCAAAGTAAATGGGATTTTTCAAATGATTGGGCAATCACATTTTGGGGGAGGGGTTTAGCAAACAGTCAATTCCAATCCATCCACTTTCCTCATATTGACCAGCGAGTCATTACCCACCATGCATGTTTTTATTGTATTGAGGCGGAGAAATCCTTCCATAACCTGCCTATATCTACTCACTAAATTGCATTTAATGGATGAAATCAAACCAATCAGAAGCACATACAGCCAGCTGGATGGTTTATAGGAGCTCGTGAGCTGCCAGGAATACAAGACGATCACAGTCAAGGTCAGTTAAATGGCAGTGGAATGAGAGAACACACGTGTGAGTATGCTAAAGCACTTACACACAAATGCAAATGTATATGATGATGCACACACAGAAGTACACACTAGATTTATATCCAGACACACATGGACTACTTGAGTATTGATTTTACATCCATTTTTAAACACAGCCATATGCATTACGTGTACAATTGGCAGGGAAAGGGAAGCAGTGAGAGAAAAAAAAAGAGCGAGGAAGATGTGTAATAGGAGATCTTGGTCGTAGGCGTCTAACAGTGGTACTCTAAGTGCCTGATTCATGATAGTACTGTGTAATATCTGGTCTATAATGCTATTTCCGCACCATTACATCACGGCACTATTTTTCAAAACGGGCTGAAGTGCATCCATCAACAGCTATCAGATGATATTGTGTTTACAAGACAATTTCGATGCCATAACATTGCTATCACTGTCCCTCAAAACGCATGCGCACATATATATCAGTGATGGTGAGGAGTATCTGATATCAAACGTTCTCTCAGCTCATTGTTTTATGAGAGATCAAGGACCGGCGATGCCATTAAGACACATAACCTACCTTTTAGAATGGAAAGCAGTTCATACATCATGGGCTATGATAAAATCTAGAGCAGTAAGGTGTTTCAATGGCATTATGCACTGTAAGCTACCATTCAATTCAGACAGAGGAGTATATGCCATGGAGTGCTGGGTAGTAACTAATGCAAAATACTCTTTAGCCATGCTAGCAGCATTTAGTTCAGAGGGAAATATCTTGACCACCGTTGGATGGATTGTGGTGGAATTTGGTGATCGTCTGACTTTCTCTCTAGTACCATCATCATTTTAAATCCTCCCATAGTTTGTGTCATGCAACTACATTCCTATCAGCCTCAGATGTACTTAGTCTTAGGTAGGATAGACAATAGATAAATGAAGTGATAAATAAAGTGATGAAAAGAAAATGTTAGTATGCTACCACCCTGTAACGAAGGTTATCATTATATCTGCCAAACATCAGCATGCTAACGTTGTTGTTGTTGTTGTTGATTCATGAATGCTTTATTTGCACAATAATATTTGTCATGTCCTGTTTAGTTCACACTTCATGACGGAGACGTATAGGCCTACTTTTAAAAAAAGAAGAAGAAAAAAAAAGACGCTGATTCGGGTCAATTTTGTCACGGTAGATTAGATTGATACAGCTAGTAAAATTCTCAGTTACGATGTTACAGTGCTTAACTACATACAGCTGTAGCATGTTTAATGTATGGCTGGTTAGAAATATGCATTGTTTACAGCCTTAAGTGCAGCTCTAGGGCAATGCACTGATCCTTTGCAATGCTTTCCTTAGGTTAACAGGCTTTGTGTCTGCCGGGCATCTATGACTTAGCTGGTTGCACAAAGACAGATGTGTAAAAGCATCATCTGTTGCAGGTCTTGCCTTTTCCACAGTACAGTATGAGACAACTGAATCCCCTTTGAAATGCAGCAGTCTTTTGATAAAAGCTGATCTGAATTTTGGCATTTAGCATTCGCTTGAAAAGCACGCTGTGTGCTCGCAGTAGCACACAAACGAGAAGCAACTGAAGGCTATGAAAGGTTATTTTGGAGAGAAAGCAAAGCAAAACATAGAGGTGGTGTGAATGCGTGTAAGGTCAATTGGAAGATGTGGATTGAAGTGAAGATGGCTCCACTATAATTTTATTTATCTACTTTTGATACATGCTTATCTGGGTCAGGGTCACATGGTGCACCTAAATTGAAAAAATAAGTTGCATCTTGTGCAAAAAGAATTGAGTTTATCTTGTGCTTGCACCTGTGAGACAACTAAAAAGAAGATGTGAAGAATTACCTGCTAAATTCTGAAATCAGTCTGCCATACACGTATACACAGGCACACTCCAGACACACGGGCGGCTAAACCGAGCAGCTGTACTGTCAGAAGAACCTGTCATATTCGCTGTTTGTGGGTAAAAAAAACACAAGCAAAAACCACTCCGTGGTCAAATTTGCCAGAACACAGAAAGATGAGAATCCAGCCAGAGTGCATATTGTTCACAACTGAGTGTTATGTGAATACCAGCAGTGAGCTGGGCAGAAAAACTGGGATTTACAGGCAGTATTAGGCTCTACAACAAAACCAGAGAGTGTGTCATTAACTAATACTTCACAGTTTATTTAACCCATAATTCTCAGTGTTTTCTGCATCACACTCCAAACAAAACTCTGAGGTGTATTTGGAAATGTACCGACAAACCAGCCTCTCAACACAGTCTCTATGCAATTTCAGTGCTCTCATACACCCAAACAAACCTCTCCAGGGTTAAAAATGACTGCTGCAAACCAAATAGGTGTGAAAATGTCTTTAAAGGTGTTGGCTGTGCAGTATAACAATGTCTTCCATAACACTACCACGCTGAAAGGCACAGGAAGCCGAACAAGCAGATGCTTCGTTGTATTTTGTTTTTTTCCTACTCACATCTGCCAAAGAATGCAACGTCTCAAAATGAGAAACACAATGAGAGCCTTCTTAGATTTCCACAAGTGCTGATTTTCTTTGCCGTATTTTCATTCTCTCAGTGGTGTGTAAGGGTTTCATGTTGATAAAATGACACCATTTATTTCATTTTGTCATCCCAACTGCCACAGCACATGGATACACTCTCCCTGCCAAACGCATAAAGAATGGGGTGAGATACTTTCCATTGTTGTAAAAAAGAAAAAAAAATCCTATTAATCTATCCTGTCATTACAAATACACTTTATTCACTTTCTATTAGACATTTACACTTGGGGGAGCACTGAGGAGCTTTGGTGTCTTTAAGATGCTCATATATATACAAATGGGAACAGATACACACACACACACACACACACACACACACACACACACACACACACATTTTGCTTTAAACAATCAGGCACAGTTCTAATGGATAGCTCTTCGAGTCCCTGCTGAGACTAAATCGCTCTCATTCACACGCAAGCAAGCAAGCAAGCAGATGCCCGCATGCACACCCCCACATAATCCCACTATATTTTAACATACTGTAGACTACAATCATCAGGGATTCTGAACAGGCTATTTAGACAGAATAACTTACTGTATGTTTGTGTATGGTGTCAACAAATGTCTGTACGTAAAAATGTATGCTATGTTTGAAGGTCTTACCATCTTATTGGAATATTGGACATCATTGCTACAAAATTGTACCCATTAGTTTCCACCATTTCTCATGTTTTTAAGTTGATTTCAGACCTTCTTTCATTTCAGTATGCAACTAAATGTCATTTAAAGAGAATTAAAATTTATAGATATATAGATATAGACAGGTTTCCTGCACATACACATGGTATGCATTACATATTCTGCATTTGCAAAGTCTTGTATAAGTATATGTGTGTTCAAGAATGACATGACTGAGGTTCATCTGGGAACAAAGTGAGCGTGGAAATTGTGAACAATCTAAGCATTAACATAAAGGATGACAGTATAAATACCAGCATGAATATTTTATAATCCAGGGGTACTGTAGTTCTCAAGCAAAGAGATTGAAGTTGAGTAAATGTGAATCCATAAAAACGTGACAAAATAAAAGGCGGCGCTGATGTGAAGGGAACACAGTCAAACTGAAACGATGCAAAAGAAAATCAGAGAAAAACACTAAATGACTAAAAAGGGGCACAAAAGGTTTATTTTCATAATGGGCTCTCTGGGGTGAGAAAAAACATGAAGGGGCACTGAATATTTTATTGAAGCAGCCTAAATTTGGGCTGTTTTATGTTCAAATACATGAGAGACAGACAGTGACAGTAATGGACTGAATTACAGTAGTAGAGAAAGCGAGATCATGGAAGTGTGACAGAGATGAAAAAAGAGACACACAATGAGAGAAGGCAACACTTCCATTCAAGTGTCCAACAAATTGCAAGAAAACTTTTGAAATCCAATGAAGAGCATATTAGATACATTTCATTAGCTACACTGTAGCTAAGAGAACTACTTTAAAAACATCCAAAAGAAAAAAAAGAGCAAACCGCTAAGAATTTGCCAGTCAAAGATGTCTTTCTCAGAATATGTATTAATATTTTAATATATTCAAACAGTATTCATATTTTTTTACTGCTTGGGGCAGCGAAAACAAACTATACACCTACCGATGTATTATCACCTCATGCACATGTTAATGTAAAAATATTTTGCAGTCCAACTTCATCAACATAGTGTTAGGAGACATGAATAGTTCAACCTAGTTGGTTTAATGAGGGCACTATTAAAATAGCAGGCTAGTACTACAAGCTAATACCATTGAAGATTAATACCTTTTTATTTTCAAATGTACAGCAAGCCACAAATAGGTATTTGTATTGATTTGTAATGACGACAATGTAACATGGATGAGAATGAGTTTGATAGTGAGTGGAATAGTCTTGAGATAATACTGCTGATTAGACTGTTTTCTATCTTAGAAATAGCACATTGTAATGAACAACAGTTTAGTTACATAAGAATGGAGATGGTAAATGCTGACTAAATAATCCACCTCATATTAAGTGGTTTGTCTGAGCTGGACTAAAGAAAAAGGACTCATTCCAAGTTTTAGTCACATCCTACTTTGTAATATGGCACCCCCATGCAGTATACCCAGATAAAGCAGTCTGTAGTTGTATTCCTGTGTTTTCTTCAGTTTTGGTTGTTGTAAGAAATCACATAAACTAGTTAAACTCCTCATCTGTGATTGGTCAGTTTGGGAAAAGTGACACTAATAGACCTGTCACAATAACTACTTTTGTTAGATGATATATTGTCTCAGAAATATATAATTATACTTCTTTGCACCTATTATGAGTTTAGTTTTTTTGTTTTTGTTTTTTTAAATACAAAGAGTGATCCAGGCAACATTCATTCACCCATACTCTCTGTCTCCTAGTGGATGTTTGGGGCCATGGCATTGTCTCCTCACTTCCACTCTCCAACCCTGCAGTGTCTGGGGGGGCTTAACATCTGACAGTGTGTGACAGCAGCTCAAGTCACAAACATCATTGTTGACACGCGTTTGAAATCGCTAATTAATTAATTGTGTATGTCTGCGCGGCTGTGTTACCCCGGATATGCTCCTGTTAAGCCAATAAAGCACATTTGATTTCAACGCTTGAATGATAGAAAGAGAGCAGGTGAGAGAAACACAGAGAGGTGGGAGGATGACAAACTGTTTCCATCATCATCCTCGAGGCAAGAGGAGGCTGCATGTTTACATAAGAATACACACAAACACACAAAACCCAACACGGATATGCACACGCACACAAACACACACACACACACACACACACACACACACACACACACACACACACACACACACACACACACACACACACACACACACACACACAAAAGACCTTGTTTTTGTTTGTTTATATGCAGATCAGTAAATGGCACTGGCCTACGGAGCAGAGCATTGTGGGAGGACATGGCAAACATATTATGGCATTAGCTTGTAATGACACATTGTTGGTTTACGTGCGCGAGTGCCGTGTCTGAAAATAGCTCTTGTGACAGAACAACGGGGGACATGGAAGCATAAATCTCTGTCTCTCTCATCTGTGTTCCTGTTTATCTCCCATCTTATTTACTACTGTACTGCTTAACAGCAGAGATAGTAGTAAGTGTGGAAGTTTGTGTGTGTGAGAAAGAGAAAGATTGTAATTAAAATGAAGAGGCAGCCATCTATCATCTTCCGAACAATTAAAAATAAAACGTCTAAATTCTCACAGGGAAACCAGAGCGTGGCGAATCTGGCTGAAAGGATATTTCTTACAGGAGGAGCGGTTTCTTCTTCCACTCTGAGGTCTGAGGGAGCTCAGAGCCCATTGCAATATTTCCCCCCCATCCCGCTGCTTGCCCCTCACATCTCAACTATTGACTTTTTTCCGTGTTGGTGCAGATGCAATCAAACGGCTAGAGTCTCTAACACGCATACAAGACAATCCCCAAAAGCTTCTGTAGCTCTAAATGTTACCTTGAATGTGAATTGCTTCAAATGATCTGTGGTCTAACTAGATTTCCACTTGAAAGAAGATCCAACCAAACATTAAATTTGCACAGATGATGGCAATGATCTGGGTATTTGAGACTGTATAAAATCCGGTAACTAATGCATATTTAATTCTAAATGTACTTAATGAAATACAACAAATTAACTGCGATCATCCTGAGACAGACATCAAAACATGGCCTGAGTTAACTTTTCCCTGAGCAGCACAGGTACATCAGGGAATACGTAATGTTAAGCTGCTTATAGAGTTGCACCAGGGTTAAAGCACATTATTTTCAAGAGCCTCCATCACTAACTGTGCCATTCATTTATACCGCCTGTTTCTATGTTACTGGAGAGGACGGTTAATTCCTCTGCTTCCATTTCACGTTGCAATTTTGATTAGAAGTCTCAGTTGGAGGTGTCAGATTGTAAGAAGACAAAAACCTTTTTAGTTAATCAGAGTGAATGAACGATGCTAATTCTCTCATTCATTTGCTTTTCGCAAAGTGCACCATTATTTCATCCGCATTGTGTTGATTATAATTAACAGGTGACAGACGGGTTAGTTAGTTACATGAGGACTTCAAGGCTGTCATTTCATGCTATTTGTCACAGCTATGTACTAATGGTAACAACTATGTACTGGCTGATTAGCACTAACCTCTTAATGTGGAATTCCTCTGCTACACCATTATGGGAGTAGTGGATGACCACTGGCAGAACACAGACTGAAGCCGGTTAGGTTGTGTTTTTATATTTTTATGCTGTATTTTGTGTACTGTATGGTATTTTCTACTACTTTTCCCACATGGTGTGCTGTGGCATTTACACTATACATTCAATGAAAATTCTTACATCTCCAAAGATTAAAAATGGCATAACCTGGAATTAGCAGTCATTGCAATGCAATCACGGATGATAATATTTACATATCACCTTGTTTTTTAAACTGCAATAAGGTTCCTGGTCAGGAATGCCTTCTCCTCATTTGCACATGACTCAATAATTAACACCATTATTTTTTAATTTATAGTCATTACTTTGTAATTAACTGATGGTAATTTACCTTTAGTCTCCAGGGAAAGTCAGTCAGAACACAATATTGGCAGTTCCATCAATAGCCAGAGCTCAGCATTGACAGCCATCAAGAAGACGGATGCCTGGTTGAGTATTTCACTTCACCCTTTTTACCAGAGAATAGTTCTTTTACTCTACCCACTCTGCTAGATATGAATCTTCTTCTAATTGTAAAAGCTCTCTTTTTTTCACCCTGACATTTACTTTTACAGAAAAAGCTGTAAAGGGAGTACACTCACAGCTCATTATAAGCTGCTACATAGTGTAGCTGCTTTTAATGGAACAAGCACATTTCCAGTGATATGCTGTAATTTTGGAAACCTTGCTCTAAATCCTCTACTTTTTGATACTGTTGAGAATATTGCACCTGGAACTCCCAATTAATCTCCCTAGAAATGGGTACATTGGACCACTAGGATTGTACAAATAGGACTTTTTACAAATAAAATGTTGTGCCATTGTTTTGGTCAGTCCAATATATATATATATATATATATATATATATATATATATATATATATATATATATATATATATATATATATATATATATATATATATATATATATATATATATAGTTATATTATAGTTTGACTTTGAGAATACAAGATGACTGTATGCCATTGCCTCAGGATAAACTGACTTCTTTAAACACATGTACAACAACACTCCCCCATCTTTTAATAATATTAGAGCATATGGATGTTGGTGTACATAGCCAGCAGTTTTTAATGTTGACAGTGTAGGGAAATTCCCCAATGGATTTATCAAAGGCTACATTTCAGTCGCACGACCATGATCAGAAATCTTAACTCTCGACGGTTACTTTGTCTTGATGTCCTCTGATGCAACTGTGATCATTACAGTTTGCCAGTCAACGGCTGGTTCACCACTTTCATCTAGGCTGAAATGTCTCGATTGCCATGACATTTTGTACGGACATCTCTAGTCCCCGGAGGCTGAAACCTCCTGACTTTAGTGAACCTCAGACTTTCCCTCTAGCACCATCAAAGCAAAGAGTACAGCCGGAGAGGAACATAGCTAACTTGGATTATTTCATTGAAAGAAAATAAAAGGTCTGTATTGATGCTCTTATTGAGGTTTGGGCTATAGTGTTTCGTAAAATCTTTGAACACCAGAAATAGATTACAGCAGAGTACAAGTGAGTTCTTCAACAATGGTGATTACTTTACTTGTATGTACCTGGAATAATCAAGTACAAAGAAATCAACAATTTAAAGGAAGAATAAAAGTTACTCTCAACTAAATGCTTGAAATATAAATGAAATTTCAGATCCAAAATAGAAAAACAGACTTAAACTCTGTCCTTGTGGACTCCTCCATGGTAACTGCTCCTATCCTCCATCCTGTTGTCATCAAAGTTTCTAAATAAAGGTATTTTTATATCTTTCCCCCGACGTGAGTCCATCTCAAGGAAGCACTTTAGACACGGTCAAGTTTGAAACAGACTATGGCAACTGCTGGTCCCATGCCAGCCCACAGAGATGTTTACTTCCTGAAAAAAACTGTCTTGACCTTGTAATTTTCAACCGAGGTGCTCAATAAGAAATGAGATACAGAGAGCGAGAGGGGAGGACAGACCAACAGAAAGAGACAGGTAGAACTGTGGCGTGCAAGCAGAATGTCGCCGGGGATTGTGTTTGTGTGTGTGTGTGGGCTTTGTTAAATAATTTAAAGTGATCCAAACATGAGCACACTCCTTCATTATTTAACTACGGCACATTTAACACACAATCACACACACACAAATGCCAAATCTAATGTATTCAGTATTGAAGAAAAAAAAGCAAGTCAAAAATAATTACCATTAATTTTTAAGATATGCCAAAATACACAGCAGCGGAGAGAAAAGAAGAAGGAAGAAAAGAAGTAAAGGTGAATCACAGCAAGGCTCACTGATTGTAAGATGGAGCAGCTATGTGCGGTAAATACTAAACTTTCAGAAACCTCTCTCACAGATTGTTACCTTGCTCTTTGGTGTCTCCTTGTGTCATAGTAGTAAAAATAGTCAGAGTACTTCAAAGTGAACAGAAGGGGGTTGTTGTCAGGTCAAGTGCTGTTTTCCAGTACTTTTTTTTCCCAGAAGCCCATGGTACATGGACAACAACCTTTTAAATATACATTTCAGGGATTTACTTAGCCTTGCAAATGAACATCTACCATGATGTCCTACATACAAAGCTACAGCCAAGGTGCTGCCTGCTCCAGTGAAGCAGCTCAGTAGCTTAAAGTTATAATCTCAAAGATGTTCTGAAATAAACATCTGTTTAGTCACTAACACACAATGGTAATTGAGCTTATGGCCTCCTGATTAAAGCTCTCATCATTATTAATAGAAACGAGGTGTTGGTAACAACTTTCCTGCCATGCATTCAAATCACAAGTGGTACAGTTTGTAACGTATTTTCCATCACTCAGTGGTTGAGGTAGGTGGACCTAATGCAACAGATTCGCTCTTCATGTACTTGTACTAACGTGATGTCACACAGCGACACTGTTTGGAGTGAGGTTGAGTATGGTCCAAAACACACCTGCAATTACTACTTAACACCATACGGTGCCGCCAAAGAGAACAAAAAAAGGCAATCTTCGAGATCTTTAAAGTAGCAGACTGTGGCTCTAGGCAGCTCCCAGGTGTCGGTGTGTGCTGGGCTGAATCAGTATGAGGCAAGATATGCAGTATAGATTAAAGTTGCAATAACAGATTTTTTGGCTACACAGAGAGAAAAATATTTGGCTCTTTAGCTGCTAAATGTTCCACAATGTTCACCAGCTGGCCACCAACTGTGTCTGTTTGGCATTTGGTGCTGTGCAGGTAGTGTAGAGTGGGTTTTAGAGCTTTTAAGCTGACAACAGCTGCCTGCTGCGGCCAGAAACAACATTATGAGAGTGGTGACAGTGAACCAAAGCAGTCAAGTTGCAGCTGAACAGCAAAACAATAAGCTGAAACTACAAGCAACATCTCTCACGTGCAAGGGAAGATACTAAAGAAAACCATTATTATCATTTAATGAAGTTTACTTATTAGGCTTACTAGTTTTTAAATCTACTAGGTCTAATGCAGTATCTGATCAATTATCAGATATTTTTAGACACAGTGGGATGCTTGACACACTGTCAAATTCAAATTCCTGCCATTTCAAAATACTGCTCCTATGTCCAGCATATATGCACATTGACGTCAAAAGTGACAGATTATCTAGCATGGTCTAGAAAGCGTAATTGTAGCAGTCTGACTTGGGACAATCATACAGATTGCAACACAGATGTTCTTTTAAAGGCCTTCATTGTAGACTGTACAGGATGAATGGGTCAGCCAGCGGTTATCTCTGGATTTAGACTGCTTTTGTAAATGGATTAGAGAATTTTGGAATCTCGCACAGAACGCGAAAAAATGGAAATCATGACAGCTCAGCAATCACTCTAGTGACGTCTTAGACTTGTCTTGATCCCTTCTGGTAGCTAAAACAGCACTTTAGTAAAATGTGAATGTAAGGTGGAGCTGAACAGGTGGACCCAAATGCAAGAGACTGCAGGCAGAGCAAGGATGAAGACGACCTTCTGTATTTCAGGCTCTTGCAGGCAAAACAAAGCTGACAGATCAGAGCAAAACAGAACAACACTGAACAAAAGATCCAACAACACTAAACTGAAAACCAGGGCTTCAATACAAACTAAGAGGGGATGACGTGTAGGTGGAACAGGAGAACAGTAAAGGAGCTGATTGGTTGGGGAAGAACCAGGGAGCAGGGCAGGGCAAATGAGACTGATGCAAAGCAGGTGAGCAGGGGAAAGCAGGCTGGGCAGGACTACAGGAACACATGAGGAACAGAGCTTACCAACTTACAAGAATAAAACCAAAGCAAGGCAGAGATAAAACTAAAGAAAACCCATGACTCAGAGGGAAAACAACACCAAGCTCAAGATCTACACAGAGAAACAAAAATGAAACAAGCAGTTTCACAAATCACAGATACAGAGTTTATGCTGTACGAGTTCAGACGGCATGAAAACAAAGACAGACCAACCAATATAAGCAACCAAATAATCATCATGAAATATAGTCTTTTGAAGACACAACTTAAATCAGCGTCCTCTTACTCAATCCAGTCAAACCATAAAGGGAGAAAAGTCTGAGGGCCTCTGGAGGACACAGAGTCAGACTGCAAAAAAAGTGGAGGGATGATTCAAACCTGCAGTTTCATCAATATAAAGATTAATGCCTGAAAAATGAGAAACTGACACAAATTAGTGTATTC
Organism: Scomber scombrus; assembly: GCF_963691925.1. NCBI lineage: Eukaryota > Metazoa > Chordata > Actinopteri > Scombriformes > Scombridae > Scomber > Scomber scombrus. The sequence continues at coordinate 20,711,447 of NC_084988.1, forward strand.
AGTTCATTAGGTGCAATTTGATACCTGGTGCTGATGCAGTGAACCTCATACATATGGAAAGTTATTTAATGTCTAACTAATGTGTTTGAACCAGGTCTTTTGCAATCCTCATTGTCTGTGTATGTGTGTGTGTGTGTGTGTGTGTGTGTGTGTGTGTGTGTGTGTGTGTGTGTGTGTGTGTGTGTGTGTGTGTGTGTGTGTGTGTGTGTGTGTGTGGTGTGCTGGTGCCATGTTGCCTTTAATATGGCAGAGACTTATCAATAGCCACTGGCTAATCACTCCAATATCTAGGTTAAATACAGATCCCCACTGTGTGTGTGTGTGTGTGTGTGTGTGTGTGTGTGTGTGTGTGTGTGTGTGTGTGTGTGTGTGTGTGTGGTGTGTGTGTGTGTGTGTGTGTGTGTGTGTGTGTGTGTGTGTGTGTGTGTGCACTTGTTTGCATGGGCATACAGAACGCAAACAAACATACACAAATAGCCAACACAACACAATAACTAGGCTAAATACAGCTTGTGTGTGTGTGTATGTGTGTGTGTGTGTGTGTGCGTGCATGCGTGTGTCTGTCATAGACTACTTTCGGTGACAATTTATGACTACTTAAGACCATTTAATTGGGGACAGTTTGTCAAACACAATGTCCCCAATTGGTAAAACACAGATTTTTGGGTCAGTGGTTAAGGTAGATTTAAGTTAAAGTAAGGGTTAAGTTTAGGCAAGTAGTGGTTGGAATTAGGGTTAGGGTAAGTCTCCAGGAAATTAATGTAATTCTATTTAATGTCCCCAAAAGTGACCTAAGACAACCTGTGTGTGTGTGTATGCGTGTGTGTATGTGTGTGTATGTGTGTGTATATGTGTGTGTGTGTGTGTGTGTGTGTGTGTGTGTGTGTGTGTGTGTGTGTGTGTGTGTGTGTGAGAGAGTGATTAGCCCTTGCTTAAAAATACCTGCACGCTGATCACTTCATAATACCTGGGAGTGTGACTAATCTAAATTTATCCATCAAAAGCTACTTGTCACCTCACAGTCATAGAATCATTCACTGGCTACTGTGAACGATGATACGTGTGCGTGTATGTGCGTGTGTAAGTTAGAAAAGCTGTGTTCACTCACTCTGCGTTCTCTCTGAATTGTTACATTGTCGTCTATAAATACCTTGTTAAATGTGTCAACATAATAATGACAATAGTCATTTCAGCATCGACTTATAGCTCTATAGTTAATAGGGGGAGTTTTTCACCACGAGTGACATTTTAAAGCAATGTTTTGTTCAAAATGTTTTAACACACATATACATTTTTAAAGGACTCTCAGACTAAATAACAGAACTAGGAAACAATAGCAGCTCTTCCAGTGTGGCCTCCCCTAAAACAGTTGTAACACAGCTGAGTGGTTCTTTTTGTAAATTATTTGCAATCAAATCCCATTAACTGTGATTTTGTTGACCTTGTTAGTAGTCATTCTGGTTTGGTTCAATAAAGAACACCACATTCAATATCCAGCTGTACTGTCATGAGGCCAGTCCCCCAGAGATAAGAATGCTAGAGAGTGGATCACGTTTGACTTACCAATGTTGTGTAGAATGCTGCGTGTATCTCGCTCCACAACTGGAGCTTCAAACTCAATCTGTTAACCTCAGAGGGCTGCAATTACTGACAAACCGTGTCTCTGAAAGCTGCTAACTGGATTCACCTGCCCTGCAAAAGAGCTGAAACACTCTGTAGTGCTTTATAAAGATATGAGCATTATAACATAGCAGTTATTTTTTTATGGTGCTTACATTTATGATAATTGGTATCATATTGCTTGAACTGGCTTTGTGAAGAAACAGTTTCTAAATTCTAAATTGCTGCCTGAAGAGCCACAAAGCTGCCTTAATTGATGCTGAACAGACTGCTGACACTATATAGTAGCAGGGAGGAGCTCTCCATGGTGCTGATATACAGCTAATGCTTTGCTCTGGGATGTCAAATTGTATCTGCATTTCTTTTCCATTCAAGATTCAAGATGAGACTATCTCTATACCTAGTTTCATTATCTATTTGTACAGGATTGACCCACAAATTACATAGGTGTCCACCTTTAAGACAAACCCCCTGTGAAGTTGCAGCATATGTAAGCAGCTGTGTCTACAGAAACAGCCACAGATTATTTTGATTTCACAAAAGCAGGTTGCCTCTAGAGGTGGTGGATTCTGCCTTGGTAAGTTGTGAAAATGACTGCAGTAGAAGATGGTCACCATTCGCTAAGCATACTCTGCATTCAGTTTGTTGCCAACCATTTAATTATTTACATTGCTGGGCTAGTAAGGGCTTACACAGCATGACCCTATGTTTTTCTTTATTTCTTTTTTGGACTATGTTCAAAAGGACGTTCGCCAATTACCAGCTTCCAGGATGCCAACGGACTTTTTAGGGGCCAAGACCCAGACAGGCCACAGACAGGCTGGGTTCAATTTTCACATATCAAACGATGATGGGAATCTTCTCTCTCCTTCACATTCATTGGGGCTCAACATATCAATGGCAACTATCCTGAAAAATGCTGACAGTCCCCACATTCAAGCAAACTATTTACAAGGGATACTGATCAATCATTGTGGACATAAAGGATGGCTATTTTTCAGATTCCAGTCTGGAAAGGGCACTGATGGTTCCTGAAATTAAGCTTTGAAGGGAAGTACACAAATTCAAAGTCATGCTCACATTTCTTCACATTCCTTCCAGAACCTCTGGACCACTTAGACCAGGCTACAGACTTGAGCGTGGTGAATTCTTACTTCTTGGAAATTGAGAAAAAGGGTTCAGGCTGTTACACTGGATCTACAGGAAATGTGCCTAGTTTAAAGTTTCCTCTGGGGTTGGGGACTGAGTTTGAGTATAAAGTTTCCTCTGGGGTTTGGGACTGAGCTTGAGTCCCCAAAAGGCCACAGTTGTTATGGTTAGCCTTTTGCAGTTGGGTGAGCAAATACAACATTGGCAATGAAAGTTCACTGGAGCCAGTATGCACATCTAAATTGTGATGGAGGATCCCTCTCTGACAGTGTGTGCACAGTTCACAAAGGACAAAGAAAGCCTGGACCATTGGTAGAGCAGCATATTAGTGTCATGGAGCTATGGGAAATAATGCAATCTTCCTGTCATTTACTTCCATTCCTTCAAGGCCCACACATACTAGTAAGGATGGACACTGTGGTTTGCAACATCTGACATTAACAAGCTGTGTGGTCTAGGTTCCCCTCATCTCTCTCAGCTCCTTTCTCCTTTCTCTTGGTGTACCTGGCACCAAGCTGGTCTGTTGTCTGCAATGTTCCAGAAAAGGGCACGACTTAACAAAAACCCCACAGCAATACCTATGGACTTTCATTCCTTTTTTTCCTCATTACTATTCCTGGGCAGCATATAGAGCTATGCAGTGTGCATAAAACAGTGTGATATTACCTCTAATTACCAATAGAAATTTAACATAGGTCAGTCTCACAACCCACATCAGTGTTGCTTGTCTATCAGATTAGATCGACCAACTGGAGACTGAGAGAGTGAGAAAATGTTGGTGCAACAAAAAGGCAAGTCGACATGTATAGAAAGTAAGACACTGACCAAAGGATGAAGATAATATTCTTTTTACATGAATCTTTACACCACAGTTGATTACACCATTACAAACAGTACATTAATTAATCCTCTTTAGTCTTTTATTCTGAGTGACATTCACAAGCTATTATTCAAAATGTCTAAATGTTGTATTTAATAGCCTCAGCTTACAGATCTGTTTGTAAACTAGAATCATTTTACAGAACATACGCACACAAACACGCACACACACAAGTCATTAAGAAAGCGTAGGCAGCACATTTCCTGTCGAGGGAGTTGACAACATATTTCTCCAATGAGTTCAGTCATCTCCATCCATATTTGGAGAACCGCAGTGCATTTCCTGACTAAATGTTCCACATACATCAGCAGTTAACAAAAGCATCGTGGGACAGATGGATGGAGAGAGAAAAAAAGAGAGAATAGAGAGGAATCATGGATGCAGCGGTGCATAAACCCGACTAATCCCATTTTTCAAAACGTACATCTCTTTATTTGTGTGTTTATTCTTTAATTTATTGAGAGCGTAACCCAAATATGGCCTGAAGACTGAAGCCACCAAAACCCCTAAAAATGTCTATCACAGTTCAACAGAGTACACAAACATTCCAATTCAAACTCAAAAGGTTAAAAATGCTTTTAGTGTAATAAGTACACATTGCAGTCTGCTGCTATGACAGTCTATCCATTATGGTGAAATAACCAAGTAACTGACTGGAAACATCTGAGCCATACTACATCAGACACGTGGCATCATACCACATCACATGCACACTGAAAAAATCTTTAAACCTCTGCCTACAGATATCCAACACATTCAGAACAAAGTGCACAAATGCTCTCCAAAACATCCCCCGCAACTATACGTTACTGTTGCTACGCCTACAACAATATAACACATCATCTATGCAGTTTACAATGATAACTAAAGCAGATTACCTGTCAAAATCCTTAGGGATGTTTGAAGCAATGAGTCCTTTACTTCAGACAGTAATAGACAAAACTGAGCTTCTCATTTTTAGTCAGCAACCATTGATTTTGTCAGCTGAAATGATGACTGTATTTGAAAGATTTTATCAGCTCTGGTTAATTTTCTTACTAGTATTAACTCTGTGGGTCTTTTAGAAGCTCTCTCTTGGCCTTGTAAGGAACACTGGGTTACTACTATAGGTTACTAGTTAGCCATAACATTTGCAGCTTATATTATAGCAGATAAACAAACTGATTAATCAAGTTCATATATTTTTCCATTATGTTTTTTAGTTTTTTCAAAGGCTTAAAAAATACCCTCTTGAAATACCAATTTGTCCATCCCCTTTACTACATCCCGATACACAATGCTTGAGCATTTGAAAAAATCCAAAGCTTGATAAGCATGTTGTTCAGCTCTTAAGCAATGATTGGACAATAGGTGTTTGGAGGAAGGGTTTAGCGAACAGTCAAATATTGCATTTTTATTAATTTTTGACAGTGCTCTGGTGTATAAATCTATATATACGCACCCTTTCCTTCTTCTGGTATTGTGTGATCATGTGGCCTCTGGACATGGCTACAGATAGACATGAGTATTATCTACTGAGCTCACCCCTACATCTTATACACTGGCACTGTAGAAAAGCCTCTGGAATAGTTTTTCAACCATTATGGGGCACTGCAGCCCTTCAATGAAAACCTAAAACAAATAACACAACCAATAAGTAAAGCATTATGCAGTATGTAAGGTAAAATACAGCTTTAATTAGAGCTGAATGACCAGAAAATGACCTGAGAAAGCACCAGTGTTATCCTTTGATCACCGCAAGAGAATACATATCTACCAAAAAATATGGAAAAACAAGCACTACACACACCTTCTGTTAAGAATTCAGGATGTGCTGGTGCATCTATTTTTAACACCGGAAAGAAATGGGAGGTGAAGGTATACACAAAGGAGTAGAGAAACAGAGACGAAGGTATTCAGTCTCACATCGACAAGCAAGTCAAAACACAAAAAAACAGAGACAGACTAAGATGATGCAGAGATGGACTAAAACTAGGATAGAAAGAAAAATAGAAAAAAAGACAGAAAGAATGAAAGAGAATGTAACTTTATAATGTTGAACCAAGGTGCTCAATAAGAAATGAGGCAGAAAGAAAGAGGGACGGAGATAACTGACCACAGGCTGAGAGACAATGAAAAGTGATACGGTCTATCCAGCACAGAAAATAGAGGAAGAGAAATCTGAGATCAGAAGTGTGCACAGCAGAGACCGGAGCTATGAAAAAGTGCAAGGCATGTTGGTAGAGACACATTTAGCTTTAGGGGAGGAAGGATAGCATCTGCAAGCTGTCTGACTGAACATGCTGCTTTAAGAAGGGGAAATGGAGGCATCTGAGGCAACACAAGTGCAGAGAGGGTGACATGCATTAATGAAACAGCTATATTAAAAAGCACAACAGGGACTATATCCAACACATTTAAAATAAAAGCCATTCCTCTTCTGTCTACATAAGCAGAAAAGTAATTCACCCAAAGCAATGTCCTAAACAAAGTGCTATCAAAGCAAAAACAGACTGTAGGGTATGTGATTCTCTACATTAAGAATCAGTTTTACTGACCAAGTATGTTGACACATACTACGACTTTGACTCAGGGAAGAATGCTATAACAATCCTGTTTGGATAATATGTGGCACTATTTACAGAGGTTTTTATAATTTGCATATATTTGGTGTATATTGAAATTGAGATTAAGATTAGTATCTATTGTTGTTAATAACATTGTGTAAGACATTGTTTGATTGGTGTACTGTCTTTAGTCTAGGTGTATACATTATGTTCTGACCATGAATCATTTTATCCTAATATTAGGTTGCCTCTTCAACATCTGGCCAGGGACAGATGGAAATTAGCCCTCTAAGGTAACTGGCTCATTTATGGTTCTTTTTCTCTGTTGATTAACAAGCATTGTCCCTGTCAAATAAATAAATACAATAAAAAAGTATAAATATACAATCTGCTTAGACCTGTCAATGAAAGGATATTATATGGTACTGCAAAATGTGTTTAATTAGCAAAGCATGCAATAGGTTAAATAGATTTCCTTTGTTTCAGTCACACACTGGTTTTACTTTTTATGGTAGGAGTTGAATGTTGCTCAACATAAGAAGTATGCTGCTATAAAAAGGTACTGTTTGTCATTCATAGCTGTTGTATTGCTGCAGTGTTGAGCAGACTGTTCTGGTTTCCCAATCCCTAACTACAGTATATGCCAATTTTGTTACGAGAATGTAGGTCTTTACTGTGCCGTGTGAAAAAGTTATGTGTACATAAAAAAAATAAGAAGATGATTTTTGAGTTTGCTAGTAATCAACATTATTCCACAATGGTATTCACTGGTATTGAAATTCACTATAGTACGTTTGGAAACCCCTGAGCTATAGAACACCTTCCCATTTCCTTATTAATATGGGGTACCTGCTGATGGTATATTTTCACATACCCATAAAATACTGGGTAGTATGAGGTATTTAAATTAATTTATTGTTGTGAATAACTGCTGTTAAAATGCTAGAATTAACAGTTTCACCATGAGCATTCTCCATCAATACCAAAAGGTAACACACATCTGGAATATTAATATGAATACATCAGTGTATCCTAACTGCATATGTACTTAAGGTTGCAATGTTGATATAGATGGATATAGATATACTTATCGGACAGGTGAAGACAACAGTGAAGTGATGAATTGACAGAGAGAGGCAGAAGGAGAAATTGGAATTACTAAAATAGAAAAAGAGTCAGAGGCTGAGGAGAGGGAGATGGAAAAAGAGGTAGAGTTGGAGGGAAGAGAGGTGACTGGGGAGAGAAGATAAACTGATGACATCCTTGTTTGAAATGTGCTAGACAGTAAAGAGTTCAACATGTTATTACTATGCACCTCACTGGGTGTGTGTGTCCTTAATACTACAAATATTCACCATGTAGAGTTATGTTTGTATTATATGTCTAAAATACATACATATACTGCTGATTCTGACAGGAGTCAAGTAGTTAATGCCAGATGTCACTCCTTAGTATGGATAGGTATTGAGAACTGGTACTAGATTATTAACGGTTCCTGACTGGTCAGTACCAATATATTAATAAGCTCCTAAAACAAAAAAAAGATGCAGCTGCAGCTGTCTCGTCAGCTGCAGACCAGGGGAGTCTAAGACAGAGGCAGGGTGAGAAGAGCTGCCTGGAGAAAAAGAGAGGCTTTGCCCGGGCTTGTCAGTCTCCAAGATAACGTTATTTTCTGCCTTCTGCTTAGAAGCAACTTAATATACATAGTCACTGGCTTTTGTTTGATATCTAGTGCTGGAAAAAAATGTTGCAGACATGAGATGTCACCATGATATTATCTGTCACATAGTTAGCATGCATTGGCTTGGAGGGTTACCTTTTCTTGTTTACTATATAACCTGAATGTCACTTTTTCTCTATCAATCAATCCATTGGTCGAAGAGAAGGTAGAATTTCAGTGTATCAAGATTTTCTTTGGTTGTCCACAGCTCTAACTGTTATAAAAATAAGTTTGTAGTTATTCACTCACAACACAACATTGGTTTTAAACACTTCTAATTTAACTGTTATGCTTGTAAGTAAATAGTTGGGGGTTTTTTCAGGTCAATTTTTTTCCATATTTTTGCACCAAATTAGAGTTTCGGTATCAATAAGCAGTATCATATTGATATCAGTAATATGATGTATTTTAAGAATTCTGTCTTACCAATAACATATTTTATGTGCACTCAGCAAATGAACTCACACTGAGCAAAAGACATATGCTGCACTAATAAGAGGCCTAAGAGGCTAAAACTCCCAAAAAATGATCATGGAAATATTATGCTGAAGCTTTTTGTGAACTACCAAGCTTGCCAATTGTTATTTGGATGCAACAGCGAACAGGTTATTTTGGTGAGAGACAGCAAGCAAGCGAGAGAGACAGCTGAGAGACCAAGTGGGAGAGACAGAAGCTTCTAGTTACTGATTATAACAACCAACTCCGACCATTTCCTGAATGTGTTTTTCCTGTCTGTATTTTGGTACCAAGCGCAGCACAAACAGCACACAGGTGGGAGGAGAGGAATAAACAGGTGGGGGTGAGGGAAGGAAAGGGGGTTTATTCAGATGAAACAGTGCAAAACGAGTTAGTGTTGCTTTGCTGAGAATAGATGTTTGTTTCTGTAGCAGTGTCACTCTGCTGGCACTTCACTGATTTTATCAGCAAGAGAAAATTGTATCAGCAAATGCACATAAGTAATAGAATAAAGCTTAAAATATAAATAAAGTATATTTAATCAAATGCTCCCAAGTTGTCTGCATTGATTTATCAATTAATATGATTGATTCTGACAGTATGTATTGTCAACAACTGCTTTACTGTATGAAAAGTTTCTCCTTCAGGTCATTAAATCCCTGCAGCATCTGAAGGCGGCACGACACACATATTAATTAATCTGCAGCTTTACACTTCAGACTGGTCAGTGAGAACTCAGCATTCTGCCTGTTATGCAGAAAAAACCCAAGCTCTTTAATCCAGGGCGTCGTGAAACTTTTTTTCCAACTTTGCAGTTTTTCAGCAGGTCATCTTTTACTCTTGACATGCCTTAAAATGATATTACTGTTGCATCACATTTAGAGTAGACTTATGGCTGAAAAAGCATTAGATTGATGCAATCATATAAACTGCTTTATGAAATAAATTGGTTTATTTTTTCCATTACTTATTTCTTCTTAATATTATTCAGGATTTTCCTAAAATAACAATGTATAGATTCATATAAAAAATAATCCCTCTCAATCACCATTTATGATTTAGTGTGTAGCAGTGTATTTATGAACAGAGATCCTCTATTTTCGTATTTTTATATTATTTTCGCTATGTTCTGGATGTTTCTGGGTGTCAGCCTTTAGGCAGTGGGTGTGTAGCCCCCCAGGCCAGGTCTGCAGGTCTGTGTGTCTGCTTGACCGAAGGCGGGGCTGAGCTACACACAGTTACAGCTACACACACAGAGCAGAGAGGCCACAGTGGACAGGATGAAGCTCTGCTTTCTCACAAAATCCGGCAATGCGGCACCTTCCCGCAGGGTTGTGTAGAGGTCTGGGTGTATTTACTTGTGCTTAGAAAGTAACCGCTGTGAAACAATGCCCCCCCCCACCAAGGATAGTCAGTTTCAGTATCTTCCCAAAGTGCTTTTATCCAACTGTCAAGGAAATATTTAAGTTTAACTTTTTATTGTTATTATTTTTTAAACTCTCCATTAGTGACCATTCCATTCCTGCGGTAGAAGCAAAGTTCACAATAAACGACAACATAACTGACCTTCCATGACAGATAGACTGAGGTGTGAGCAGTGTTCTTTACTGAGCTATTTCTCTAAACCTTTTGCCATTATATCTTGGAAGTACTGGTCATTATTTTAATAGTCTTTAACCTTTTGTAATTTGAAATGTCATCACTGGCATAAAGTCGCACAGAGAGGGAAAACCAGCATTCCCTGTGTCTCTAACTGTCTCTGTCCATTTTTGTCATCCATCAGTGGTTTCTAGCCAGGCTGTGGGGTTTTTTAGTATAAATAAACAAGTATGGCTACCCTCACATCCTGTTTCACACACTCCATTTTCTACTGATGCCTACGGTGAGAGAGCAACACAGACACAGAGAACGGCCAAGAATTTTTAGGGAGGAAGTCAGAAATAATACAAGTATGCGTGTGCAACGCGGCGAGGTAGTGTTAGAGACAGATACTCACTTCTTATACAAAGCATAACTAAATCCTGAGGGGCAATCGCATAAGAAGAAGAAATGGTTCTAATAGAGTAGGAACACAGAGCAGCTTTGTCTGTTTGATATATAGCATCATGTTTGTAAGTTATTACTGTGTTGGGATCAGTAAATCGTCCATATTTGTTTGCAAATGCAGGTCATAGAATGTACTAAATGCAGTTTACAAAGCTCTGAATAATGTGTTTTCATGCAGCACACTCACATAGAGAAATAAAACCTCCTCCATGGCCCAGACTGGTACATTTTACTTATACTCATTTCTTTTTCTTTTATACATCTGACACTGGGATACCCATGTGCACTCTAAAGATTGCTTGATATGTATACTTGTGTTTTGTGGATTATTGAACAGTGTTTGTGGTTCAGTGTTTGGTAAAAACCCACACATTTTGAAACATGCTTATTATGTTCAGATTGTTTATATGGATGAATTTCAGTGGAGTGGGCTGAGGTCAACCTGGAGGGGGATAATAAACTGACAGTGATGTACTCACAATGGCCACAGCAGAATCAGAGATATTGCCTTTTTTTCCCCTCCATGAATTCTTTTTTCTTATCAAAACCTGGCGCCTACATCACCCACAATTCAATTTGACCACAGATATTTGGGTGTGTTATGGTAATAGCGTGTAATGTAGCTTCAAGCAGAGATTAGGAAAAGCTACAAAGGTCTGGTCACCTAACTGTCTACTTCCACACTGCCCCAATTTTTTGTTTTCAGACTAGTAGCCCCAAACCGACTCACTTGCGTTAATTTATCAGACTTTGCACTCCCTCTGGAGCCATAAAAGGCTGGCATTATACATTATTTTGTTTAAATACATACAGTACAGTAGTACTCCTCAAGACCTGTAAACAGACTTTGATGTGTAAAATAAGTGGAATTCCCCTTTCAGGGAAAAAATATTTTAAGCACTTCTTAAGAGTAATCTTTTTAATGTTTAGCAGTGTTTGTTGATTATTAAATTATCATATGAAACTATTGAGAAAAGGAGGCCCAGACAATGCAGTGCTGAGATAGCATATTTTTCTTTCTTCCTCATCACTTATCACTTTTTCCTTTTTTACAGGTTTTACCATCTTGGAGGTCTTTTTTGTTTTGGGGGGGTTTTTCTACAGATTTGGCAAACCTGTTTGCACTCTAACTACTTCACCTGCTGCTGCTGCTGCAAAAAAAAAAAAAAAAATCGCTGGTAGACTACAGTGTCAATGAATGATTTGTTCATTTGCATAAACCTTGAGTCAAGCCCTTTTTCTCCTTTTTGTTTTAAAGTAATATTTGAAAGCGAACATATCATATATCGTGCTGAACTGCATCTGTTCACATCTGTTGTTTGGTATCTGTGTCATGCTGAGAGTGCATGTTCTCTGCTGAAGAATGGAAAATGAAAATAAAACACTGACCAATGACGAACAACTGCATGCAAACACGACCAAGAGGATGAGAGAGAGAGAGAATTTAAAGCATGACTAACTAAATACCGTAGGGTATGTGACTTATGTGTTTTCTTTTCCCCTCATGTATGAATTAACCCCTCCCTCCTGCTTTCTCTTCATCTTATTTATCTATGAGTTCTCCTCCTCTCCTCTCTTCTCCCCCGTGTCCCTCCCCACACACACGCCTATTATCCCAGTGGGGCCAGAAGCGAAGCAGGGGGAAGAGGTTAGCGTGGCGACCCAGACCCTGCTGGCCATCAGCAGGTCTTGGCTGCCAAACTACCCCCAGGGATCCAGGAAGTCTTTCAACTCTCTGGGAGAGAGAGAGAGCACACATACACACACAGCCTGGCTAGATTATCACACACACACACACACACACACACACACACACACACACAGGAACTCATAAGCTGCCAGAGAAGGAGGTAAGGAGGAGGTTACCGGAGAAAAGAAGGAGATGAAAGGGGTGCAGAAGAGAGAAGAGAGTGATTGAAGAAGAAAAAAGGGAAAATGATGGGAAAGGGAATACGGGATGAAAAAGAGAAATGAAAAATGATAAGAGGGACAGAAATTGAAAGAAATAAGGATAAGGAGTGTATACATAGGAAAAGCAAAAAAAAAAAAAAAAAAAGGAATAGGAAAGGAGAAACAGGAGAAGCAGTAGGGGAAATCCATTAAAGAAAAACCAAATGAAGGAAGGACAAAAATGGAGATGAGAAGAGAAAAAAAGAAGGAAGGAAAATGGCTCTGCGCTACCTTACTGGGCATTTCTGAAGAGGGTGATTGAAAGGTCAAACCCATCCGTCCACCCATTCATCCATCTACTTCCAGCTCACGTAGTCTCTCCACCCCTGTCATCCGTCAATCCATTCTGAACTCCTTGTACTTTCAGTCATTCATTCATCCCTCTTTCCATCTCCTTCCCTTTTTATCCATCCCTCCTTCCCTCCATCCTCCACCCATCCATCCATCCATCCAGGCTTCCATTCATCAAAGTGAGTAGGGGACAGAGGGAGACTTGACTTTGACTTTGATCTGTTTATGCTGAGCAGTTGAGGGCTTCGGCACGCACAAACACACACACATAACACAGGAGGGTGATCCAGCTCTAAAGAGAGCATTAGTTCATGTCGCTCTCAGGAGATCGGAGGTTGCGGGTCGAATTCCCCCACCGGCGTACAGGCCTCTGAGTGAACTCCAAAGCAGTGAAATGTGTGGCACTTTGTTCATTAAAAGATAAAACAAACACAGGCTGTCGTTTGATCTCGCTCAGTCTCTTCTCCCTGTCTGCGCATGCATCTCTCTCTCTCTCTCTCATTCCCTGAAGCAATGAGAGTCACTAAAAACAAAACATAAAAAAAAACATGCTCTATCTCTCACCGTCTCTCGCTTTCACTCTCAGTGTTTCTGCTACACAGTCACAGGAGGGACTGATTGACAGGTAGTGAAAAGAAAGATGAACCAGGTGAACTGAAACTCACAAAAACACACACACATGCACACATGAACACACACACACATACACACACACACACACACGCACACACACACACTTACACACAGTCACACATGCTGAGTATATTTGTAATAAAGCCGGCATATTTGTTCTCCTTTGTGGTTAATGTCACACAGAATTTAAGCAGCCATTTTTCATCTGTGACACTGATTCAAGTTTATTAAAACCTTTACACAACAGAAAGAAACTCAAGTTTAGTTTTATTTTTTAAAAATTCCCCTTAAACTTTTCATCATAGAATTTAGATTTTTTCTATCTGCATCTTTATGGCTAGAGTCCAAATTAGTCTGTCAACTGTCAATGTCGAGTTCATGATATTCACGTGACATGCACAACTGTTTATGAGGGATACAGTTGAGGAGAGAGGTTTAAGAGACCTTTTTCAAGAGAAGTTAATTGAAGGAGAAGAGGGAAGTCCGGTGTACTTTTCAACTTTTTTATAGTTGAATAAAATTAGTAGATAATATGCTGTGAACATCTTCTACCTGAAGCTATGATTATATCTCAGCGAACACTCTTTATATGTCTGTGTGTAACATTTGTCATGGTCAAAGTAGATTTCATTTTCTTATGAATGTGTATCACAATCTGTATCTTATCCTCCATCTTCACTTTGATTGTTCCAGTCAGTTTTTTGAGAACATAGCAAGTTTAAAAACTCATTTTAGCTGTAAATTACATGAATATACTGATAGATTAGTTTCTTGACTCTTCATTTGCCCCACCTTACGCCTTCCAGTTCCCCTTCTCTTCCCACTCCCTACTTTCTCCCTTTTTCATTTCTAGCTGAGTTCAGCAGTCAGCTACATCCCTGAGGGACGTATTGAGGTTAGAAGATCTAACAGCCAGCTGAAGAGGGGAAAAGTGAGAGAGGGCATGGGGGATAGGGAATCAGTGGTGCAGTGTCGGGGTGTAAGGAGGTTAGAGGCGGATTTCTTACAGAGAAAAAAGCCAATATAAAGATGACACACTATCAAATCCCAGCCTGGACATTTATCAGAAAGATAAAAAGATGATGAGAAAGGAAAAGTGAGTGATAATGAAACACATGTGGAGATTTATTAACAAAAAGGAAGAGTAGTGGAACCACAGGCTCTGCTGACTCTTACTTGAATTGCCAAAGGGTGCTGGCTTGATTTCCACAGCAGAGCCTAATTAAACAGCCAAACTGGGCCACCTGGTTTCCATGGTACATTCACACTGTGTAAAAACAAGATACCCCGGTTCCCACTACAGAGCCAAAGGCCGCCTAACTCATTTCCACTGCAAAAAGAAGTGAAATACACCACTCTTTGTTTAACCCAGTAGTTTAGCATGATTGAATCCTGAGATTAAGACAAAAGTAGCACTAACACAGTTTCTACAATGTCTTCATTTCCACTTCTAATCAGCCTTGCAGGAGGCTAACTTCCACTTTAGTGTTATCTCCAAGGACATTTGGTTTAAAGTAGGGACCAATCTGACTTTTTCAGTACCGATAATGATACCAACAACAGGGCTTTGAATATCAGCCAACACCCAATACTGATCTGATACCATTGTTGAATTAATAAACTGTATATCTCGCCATGTGGAAGAGACTGAAGGGAGCAAGCAGGACTTAAATATTACTTTCCTAACTTTGTAAAAAAAAATGTAACAAATGAACACATAGATATAAATGTCCTGAATTGTTATTTATGATTCAAATAATAAATGTGCACCAGCAGCAACTTGGTACAGCTTTCAAAATAAACAGGAATCAAACTTTAATCAAACGTTTATTTTTGCATGACGTAGCACGCGTTCCAAACAGAATTAAAGTGAATAGATCTGCGCCATTATCTGATACCCAATCTAGCTATTTTGTCAATATTAATATCAGATTGGTACATCCCTAGTTTAAAGTGGCTTAAGGTGCTAAAACTAAGTGAAAAATCACTGTTACTGATGATCCATCAACAGTGAATGTATTGAAGCTCTGAGCATCTCCAGCATGTTCCTATATATCAGAATCAATGAAATTCAATTGATAATTGATCAAAACTCATTAAACAGTCATATGTAAAAGCATTCAACCCCTTGAGAAAACTCTTATAAAAAAAAACTAAAAAAACATTGCTTAACATTTTTTACATTAAGTTTGATATGTGACTCTGTTTAGTGAGAAGAAGGTAAGAAGTTTTAATAAGCAGTTGCAAGAAGAACAATACCTTTTTATATGAGGAATGTGGAATTAAGGCCTTTACACACTGGGAGATATATTTTCAGAACAAGGTCGATTTTTTAGATTTTTCAAACAAAGAATAAAAGCATAGACCAATCAGGAAGCGCCATCCGCACCGACAGCTGTTTATTGTGAAAGCCCATATGGGGGGTTGAATATCCTGCTGTATGTGTATGTGTTATATCTACAATTATCGATCAGCTCTTAGTCTGTCAGTGAGCTCACCTGTTTCATTGCAGGCAGATTGTTAGACTCACTACGGTGATCTGGGGAAATAAAACCGAGGAATCGATATATTGATCCAAACGCTGTCACTTTCATCACATGGAGAACCCGAGTACATGTCTGTACATTTTTAGATGGCTGCTTCTATGGCCGGACACACTAAACGGAGGTCAGAGATGAGGTTGAAGATGATGATCTTGTTCAGAGAGTTATATCCATTCAACCCCCACTGTCTACAAACCAGCTGAGGAGCTGAGAGGACAGCAGCTGGTCAAACTGCCTTCACCAGGCTGACTGACAGCAGAACAAGCTGTCGCAATTTCATTTTTCTGTCACAAATTAGTATCATGGCTGGTGTGAATAGTTTCAATGTGAAATATTCGCAGTCAAGTATTTTACATTTTCGTGTCATTTTTTCATTACATCTGGTGTGTAAAAGCCTTCATTAAGCAAAGCATTAAAAAAACCGAAGAAAAAAAATCTTACCTTAAGAGAGATGTAAAAGCGGATAACACGCTTCAGGAATCACATGTTACCACGGCTATAACATCATGGATGAGGGTGCAGGTCCAAAATCTTCTGTCAGGTTTCCCTCACTAGAAAACAAAAGAAATAAGGAGGAACAGATGAGTATTCAATAGTTACAACTGTCACTCAATAGATTCAACAAAGAAAGAGAAGAAGCCACTTTAGAGTATATAAATGGCTCTTGAGTATCTCTGTTTTTTTGTTTTTTTTCATTTTTGTTGGCCTACATTACAGCATAGTGAAGGTGTTCAGTGTTCTCCAGCATTGCAATCAGCATTGCAATCAGCCCCCCCACATACAGGAAATCTGCCCTCACATGCTGTTGCTACTGGATATCAATGACTTGAACAACCCCGGCCATTGATCCAAATATATCCCTCTTCCTTCCCTCCTTCCTTCCTCCCTTCCCTTCATCCCTCCAACCTTCTTTGCTTTTTATCCCACTTTCTCCTATTGGTTGTTTTTCTCCTCTCCTTTCCTCTCCTACCCTGTCCATGCATCACTTCTTCCCTCCCTCCCCCCCCCCCCCCTCTCTCTCTCTCCGCTTTCAGCTTTCCTCCTTCAAAGGATAGAGGACACGGCTGAAACAAAGGTTGCTTCTATACCAGCTGAGCCAGCAGGATGGAGAGAGGGAGGGAAGGATCAAAATGAGGCAGGGAGGAAAAGGATGAGGGCAAAGAGTAAGGTGGAAGGGAGGGTGAGCGGGACAGAAGTGAGAGAAAAGTGAGGAAGGAGCGTGGCAGCAGCGAGAGAAGGAGAACCTGAAGACGGAGGGCGGTGTAAGTGAAAAAAAAGAGGAGGAGGAGGAGGCAAGGGTAGAAAAAAAAAGGAATAAAGCAGATCAATGTGAAAGTGAAAAAAGATAGATGCAGAGGAGAGTTAGAGATTGCTCTCACATCAATAGTGAGGGCTACTTGGTGCTTGGTGTCTGGTATCGGCACCATCAACACACACACACACACACACACACACACACACACACACACACACACACACACACACACACACACACACACACACACACACACACACACACACACACACACACTCACTCTTACACTGTAAGAGTTATCACAGTCAGCCAATAATGAAATCTGCCTAGAGCAGCACAAACACATGCACTCCATTTTATCACATGCACAATATCCACCTTTCCTAAAGCTGCCCATCAGATCACATGTTACCATCTGCACAGGTTATATATGTATCAGTTATTATGATCTTAAAGGCATCACATCATTGGTGTAAAAAGTTACTGAAAAGCTTCTACAGATCAGTCTCAACTCTAAATGGATGGATGACGGTTGTGATTTATTAATTCTGGACTCTCAATATGACCTTGGATAAAAACAGAGAAGCCATTACTAAAATATATGATGGTAAAAAAAAAGAAAAAGAGTCACTTTGTCAGCAAATTTGTCAGGAGCTGCAAAAGTGATTGACTGGTGTTAATATGCGGGACCACGCCCCGTACTGCATGAAAGGGTATGAGCTTCATATTCAGCAGGCACCGGGGCAAAGAGACATACAGCAAGTAGTTTATATTCTGCTACCTATTGATGTTAGTTTAGTTTTTAGGAACATGAGTTGCCTCCAAATAGTGCAAATTTTTAAAGGATTGGTTTCATGCATAAATGATTGTTTGGTTATTTCTTGAAATGTTGCTTTATTTATGAATAAAACCAAAAAAAATGATGCCAGTTGGTAGGGAGCTAATATTATCACATGATGTCTGTCTTTGGTGAAATATGTCAGGTAATTTGTGGAGGAGTTTGTTGCTTTACAAATTAAAAGACATGACAGATTCACAGGGGATTCAGATCACAGATTACCTTCACTATCATGGCTGTAGCCTGCGTTTAGTAAGAACTGTGAATGGAGTTTAATTACTGGATTTCTGAATGAGTACATACCTGATGGGTTTACCTATGCTGCACTGTGGCCT
>NC_084988.1:20734708-20824708 GCF_963691925.1 Scomber scombrus
GGCTCTGAAACCCCACAGAGCTGGTGGTGTGCTACAGAGAGCAGTTATGTAACTGAGGTGTGGTCAATCACTGGTGGTTACACAACTGTATATGTGTGTGTGTGTGTGTGTGTGTGTGTGTGTGTGTGTGTGTGTGTGTGTGTGTGTGTGTGTGTGTGTGTGTGTGTGTGTGTGTGTGTGTGTGAGAGAGAAAGAGAAGGTGTTCTGAATTTTAGAAAAGTTAGTATAATGTGGCTCAACTCTCACCAGCTGTGAAAGTCAATGCAAATACACTACCTGCCTGTTATAACACGAACACACCACACACACACACACACACACACACACACACACACACACACACACACACACACACACACACACACACACACACACACACACACACACACACACACACACTAAAGACAATGACATCACATTAGAAAGCACAACAAACACCAGCTGTGGCTAGACTCAAAAGCAGTTGTGTTACGCAGTGATTGGCTAAGTGCTGATTTACATGTTGTTAGAGTACAAGTGTGTAATATGGTGATTCTGGAAACACATACTAACTGACTCATACAAGTGACTCATATAATACACATATTATCCCACTGCACCACATGGCAATGACTTGGCAATGAAATCGATCTACCAGAACTTTAGACTAATAAGATTTACACCGTACTGAAAACAATACTATTTTTTGATCAATTTATCAGTCATAGAGTCAAAAAAATGTCACAATAATCTCTAATGCTGATGAAGAATGCCAGATTTCAAAGGTTGGTCCTCAAATTGCTTGTTTGATCTTCAGTAAACAAGAATAGAGCTTTATGAGGTTGCTCTGATCAAAAACAGCAAATAGTTTGATAGATAAACCATAGTATTGGACAAACTTAAAGTCTAACCTGACGATGGTGCTAGATGAAAAATTAAGGGATCACAAAAGTTCACAAACACCTTAAATGGCTGTACCAAATCCATACATCAACTACCGAGACACCTCACTCAAACCGAAAATGTCAACCTGATGATGTAGCTAGATGAAAAGTTAATGGGATCACGAAATCAGTAGGCATCATCCTGTGGGGACCATGAATCACTGTACAACATATAACATTGATCCATCTTGTAGATGTAGAGATATCGCACTCGATGAGGGAAAATGTTGTGCTAGATGAATCGTCAGGATCACCACAGTCCTTAGGATTGATCCAGTAGCTCTTGAGACATTTCACTGCAAACCAAATACGTCAACCTCAAGGTGGCGCTACAGAAAAAAATCAAAAGTGAATCATGAATATTCCTCCTCTGGAGACCATAAATGTCAGCACACACATTTTAATGGCAATCCATCCCATTTCAGTCTGGAGCAAAGTGGTGGATTGACAGCAATATTTCTTGAGCCCTGCTGCAAATGTGGCTAAAAACAAAGTATCCAACTGTAAAGCAAAGATTTGCAAGCTAGAAAAGAAGCAACTCTTCACATTTGAGCAGATGTTTAGTATTTTCACTTAGTAATGACTGAAAAACACAGCTGGTTATGAAAATAGCTAATTTCCCAACTTATCTCTAATGATTTCAGCACTGATAAGACGAGATTTTTTTTTCATGTTAGAAAAAAAATAGTTACTGTCTTATTTTTGTTTGTTTTTTCACTGACAGACATCCCTTATATAAAATGACGGGTTAAAAGGAAACACAGTGACATAAGGCAGCAATCTGTGTCTTACTCTCCATTATTCACAGCCTTATGATATGTTTTTATTTGATAACACATAGCTCACTGCAAAAATGTCAACACCAGATGACAACATAGCATGTGTGTGTGTGTGTGTGTGTGTGTGTGTGTGTGTGTGTGTGTGTCTGTGTGTGTGTCTGTGTGTGTGAGTGTGTTGTGTGGGGGGGGGGTAGGGGTCTCTCCAGCTGGACCATCTTTCATCTCTGCATCTGTCATTCTTTTCCACCTCATCCCTCTATTTCTGTGACGGCTGCCCACCCCCTCCTAACTCTCTCTGTCTGTCTCTCTGTCTCTCCCTCTCTCTCTCTCTCTCTCTGCCTATCCATCTTTCCATCCATCTCTGCCCGCCAGACTCCTTTTGCCTTCCCATCATCCCTCAGTACATCTGGCTCTGTCCACCCACTGCGCTGCGCTGTCATGGTGGGAGCTCAAACTGCCACAGAGGAAGCAGAATCAAACCCCTCTTTATTATTTCATGTGTTGAGATTTAAAAGCGCAGTTACAAATCTATCAAACAGTTATGAGCTTCATTTTCACGTTCATCCTGAACAAACCCAGCTCTTATACATCGTAAAAAGGACGCTGCTGTTCCCTAACATTAAAACACTTTTGAAATTGAATTATAGCATTTAGTTAGGATGTAAATGCCCAAGTTAGTCTGTGAATGCATCCTACTTGTCATTTATTGTAGCAAAGAGGGGTGGATGTGGGAGATTGGCAAGATAGGAGGACAATGATATAAATGAAGAGTGCACAGAGATTAGTGAAAAGAAATACTGTCTGTCCAGCTGTTGCAGTAAAGCACGGCAAAATAATTGGATTATGTGACATTGGACGATAGAGAGAGAGAGACAGAGAGAGAGAGAGAGAGAGAAAAGGGGTTTAAACTCTTTAGCCAAGGCAAGGCATAGCTATCTCACCAGCTATCTCTTCCTTGATATATCGCTCTTTCTTTAGGCGTTATGTTGTGTTAGCCGTCTGCGTCAGAGAGTGCAGTGAGTGCAGCGAGTGCGACCGCAAGTTCACAGATTAACCAAACCTTCTACAGCCTGGGCCGCAATGCAAAGCTGGAATACACAATCCAGTAACTACACAGCTAGAATGCAGTTTACTATTTTGTTGCTCAGATTTGTAGTCACTGCAAATTTTCCATGTTTGTTTTTATGGATTTTAAATGTACCTGTGGGGTTGTCACAAAAGTAATGTTGTTGTGCTATACAATTATAATAAAGTGCTTTAACTTGAATTTGTGGAATATTTACATACATATATATCCTTCCTATTGTCTTCCTGTCAATTGCGCAACTTTTGTCCTCCAGGGTCAAATATGGAATAGTAGCAGGTTTTTGATCCAAACAATCAAGAGTACACAATTCAACCAATCAACTGTCTGAAGACTGAGATCAGTTGATTAAATGAGTCAAGCCTGGTGTGCCACATGGCCCTTTACGGAATAGTTTGGATATTCCTGTTTTAAGTCAACACCTTCTCAGTCATTCCATCCTATCACATATTTTTGGATATTACGTTCAATAGACCTCATTTAAATTTAAATTATACCTCATTCAATTTACGCCTTTTGTCCTGGATCAAAACTGACCTGAGAACAGTAGGGATATACAATATTAATGTTTATTTCATATGCTGAAACAGACGCCAAAAAGGCAAATTCAGTTTTAACTCAATATGTAGATCCAGCATTCAGGCTCTGCAGTGCAGTGTAGATTTAAAGTATGTGATCATGCTTATTTATCCTCTCCACTAACAGACAAATAAGCCCAGAGCTCCCAGTGCTCCTTTAAGCACATAATCCTATGTCATATACAAGATGAGAAACACAAAGGTGAGTAAGGTTATCTTATAGCAGGAGATTTAGAGGCATGCGGTCGTGCATGCTTAGGTCTATGTATGCAGGCATTTAACTGCACTAACTGTCAAGCCCTGAACTCCAACTAAATAACACCTTTTGGGGTCAACTTTTAACTTCCACTAATGGCTTCAAAAAAAAAAGACAAAAACAGAGGCGAGACTGTGAAGAAAAAAAAACCCCAGAAAAAAAGACAGAAGCAGAGCAAAGAAAGTGGGAACCCAGCTCTTTAAAAACTTGAGCATCACTCCTACACAGATGCACATTCAGCACCGACACGCTAGTAAAGTTGCATTCAGTTGCAAGCAGGGCTTCCTCTGAAATCCCATTGCTAGCGACTTAGCTCCACTTAAGCTCTTTTCACACTAACAGTGGTGGCAAATGGCAGCAAAAAAAAAAGACATACACTGCAAAGGCCACCTTGTTGGTTTAGGAGCCTTTCACAGCACTGGTCTACTATGAAAAACCCAACAAACACAACAAAAAACGCTGCTACACATTTTAATCTAAAAACCAGGAATATTGGATTTGAAGTGCTGCTTTTCAAAGTCAAAACTGGTTTTGATGTGTCTACTTGGCTTGAACTGAGTGGGTACATGTTTCTCTGTGTATTCAGGAGGATTAGTGACACAGAGCACCTGCAAATGTCAACAACAAGCTATTGTGCGAAGTCAAGAATGCGTCCTTCCCGCAGCTTGCTTTTCTCATTTTGACTCGGTTTTGACGGATGTTGCAAATGCTCTCGACCCATGAAGAAGACATTTTGCTTTCTTTTTTGCCTCCTTTGCGAGATTTGTTGCCTCGTTTTCATCAAAAGGGAAATGCTAAAGCAACATATGCAATCACCTTTTGTCACGAAGTACGCCAGCTTCACTGATATATCAATGAGTGGTCAGGGTGCAGGATTCAAGTGTGAAGCAATCAACACGGACTCGTCACTTCCACGTGAACATGAGTATACCAGTTAAGTTCTCCTGGCTGCTTCGTCACAGCAGGCATTTTCATTGTGATTGCGATCACGGTGGATCAGAGCAGAGTTCAGCCTTTAATATCTGGTGGCAGCACGTTATTAACATAACCCACAGCTGTTGCTAAGGAACTAGTAGATCACTTATCAAGCAACTACCCTGAATGATGGTGTGGACATCGTTATATACAGTTGACTGCATATTGTATACACCCTTGACATGGCATTCAATACAGTGGAAAGGTTCAGTGATGTAGTATTGATGTGTTATGGATTTTTTTAAATATTTGTGCTAATGCAAAGAAATAACAAATCTCTTCAGTCTAATTCTCCATTAGAGTATATTTTGATATCTTTGGTATAATCTGAGATTGTCTTTGCATTAGAAGGCGAACAAACAGTGGTGGACAGTAACAAAGTAAATTTACTTGAGTACTGTACTTAAGTACAGTTTTTGAGTATCCGTACTTTACTTGAGTATTATACTTTTACTTTCACTCCACTACATTTGAAAGACAAATATTGTACTTTTTACTTCACTACATTTCTATTGATGCTCTCGTTACTCGCTACTTTTGAGCTTACGTCAGCTGATGATTTTTTCTGAGAAAATAAACTGTTTCTGATGATTCGCGTATGGTTTGTCTTAGTCGTATTGCCGTACCTGTACTACGTCATGCCATACGAAGAAATGGAGGAAGAAACTGGAGAAACTCCCACCGAGCACCCGTCGCCTTATCTCAAATCCATGTTTGAGATTTTTGTCACAAGAACTGATTCGTTTCAGTTTAAATGTTTGTTGTGCTTACCGCGAACAAATTATATCACGGCCTACGAAAACTCGTATTCCAACCTGAAAAAGCACGTTGCAGTATGTAAAGTAGTTACTAACGTTAACTAGCTTAATGTTTGTTAAATTGCAGTTGAACATTTTAGACGTAATTGTATGTGCTTGTAGTATCATAGTTGCCATTTTTAAACGGTTTAAAAATATGGCAACTGTTGCAGTGCAGTTGAATGATTAAGTTGACTTTCTGATCATTTCTTTTATACAATTCATATCAAAGAGTCCAAGGTAGGGGTTAGGTGTGTGTGTTACTTCAGTAATATTTTGACTAAGCTACTTTTACTTGTATTGGAGTAATATTTGACATGGAGTATCTGTACTTTTACTCAAGTAGTGAAGTTGTGTACTCTGTCCACCTCTGCGAACCAATAACACAAAATAACCACAGCTATATACAGTATGTAGGAGTATGGTGACTCAACAATTTATTGGCCAAGTGCTGAGATGTTTGGAAGTCATTCTCCAACAAGCATTCACTTTAGTAACAACAACTTCCCATTCAGATGAATTACGAGCCACTCTAAATATCCGGATTACGGATACCTGCAGAGATTATTTGCACACGTGTCAATTTCCATACTAGTCATGGATTTGCACGTGTGGAGAAAAAGGCTCAAACAATCTCAGATAAACCACCTTGTTCAGCAACAAGCAGCCAAGGACACATCCAATCAAGCATGCAAACAATGTCTCAGCCGGAGATGCTGTCATCTCGAGATTCGTCATCTCAGAATGAATGTGGAAAGAGACAAAAGGAGCGAGATTTGTTAATAAACCTGCTACTTATCTCTCCTCATCTTTTATCAACTTGATTAATCAGTCAGTCCGACTGCATTGATTTTACATTCCGCTTTGTACAACATGGCGGAAGATGAGGTGTAGCAGAGCAGGTGCAGGCTTTGCGGTTAATGGTTATTTTCATTATGCATTCATCTATTTTTCCCCACCTATTCATCAATTAATCATTCAGTCTATGAAGCTCATTTTACTTAAAAAGATAAAAATGTAAATTAAACTTTAAATGATATACAACATAGATAATTAGTCATTACTATACTTTGAGAAGCTGGAACCAGCCAGTGTTTTTTTGCCTGATTAAACAATTATTACAAATGTTGCTGACTCATTTTCTGATTGAATATGCAATGAATCGACTAGTCGTTTCAACATTAAATAGATTAAATAGGTGTTCTAATTAAGTGTGTGTAAAGTGAAATGCATTTGGATGAGCTCAAGCAAGGGTTGGTTGTGATTTTCCTTACATTGCCTCAATGATTTGTTTATGACCTGCAACTTTAAACAAAATGTTACGCTCAGACAGCAGTTAGAAATTGGGGACAATTTGCACCAAAATGGCAATTTGTGTTAAAATTGTCAGGTATGGCAGATTGATGGATGAAATGACCAGATTAGGCAATTACATTTGCAGAATCTCATCCCAGTAAATCACTTTATTCATTTCCATACAGAACATCCTAGCCACACAGCCTCTCTTAGGTCTCTTTCAGCTGATGACTTATTGTTGCTCTTCAAATTGCTGCAGGCTTTTTTTGAGGCGAGGATGAATCAGAGGCAGCAGTTTGCAGCTGGCAATTTTTGCCTGGCCGCAAAACCACAGTCTTTTACCAGGTAGTCTGAGGATTTACCAGCAGTTCAGACTCTGAAGAGGTTACTCTGACAGGAACATCCCCTTCTTTAAAACGGCAATGCCAGACAGCTGTTTAGTATTTTCCGGCAGTTCGTTCGCTGAGTCAACAAAAGGCTTAATCTCCCACGGTGGAATAAAGTTTTATTTATTTATTTCATTGCAACTTATTTATTTCATTTGGGATTTATGCCATTTTGAGTTCATGAAAACAGGTGGCCTGAGCATGCGTAAGTGTAATCCACTCAGAATAATACTGTTATTTCCATTGAGCTGCGTTTTGGTGATATGTAAAGCTGAATACATTTTCACAGGCCACGGGTAAGCAGATGTTTTCTACACCAAAAAAACAAAAAAAGGTGCAGAGAAGGACAAGAAGGAAGCTGAATGATGGTGTTAAGCACATATGTAGAGCAGTGTGCAGATGTTTGCATACAAAATTGGAGAAATTATGTTTTAGGATTGGGAGCAAAAAGGAGAGTCAAAAAACAGTCCAAAAGTTAAAAAAACAAGGCAACATATATATAAAAGATCAGGCAAATAATCAGCGTCCAAACAAACTAAGCTGTATGTTAATGGCGTGGACAAAATATTAGGAACACCTTTCAATATAATGCACCCTGATACACCACCATCACCCACTATGACCTCAATATTAAACACAGAGTATAATTATTACCTTCCTGACAATGTCAACAAAATCTGAAAAAGTATAAACTTCATAAATGTAGAATTTAAGCAGAGCTGTTGTAATGAATTGGATTACATTGCACAGGTGTACCTAATGAAGTGGCCAGTGAGTGTATAATTAAGACTTAACAATGACATGAAACTGAAATGAATGAAGGAAAGTAACTACAAAATAAAACAGGAAGTGATGTTAACTAGAGTCCATATGACTTGTCACACTGTCTCTATTCTAAAGCTGTTGCTAGGTGTATCCTGGGAGTATGGCATGGCATAAAACAGCAGCATCTTCTGACGAGCTCCATTTGTCATTGCTATGAACATTAAGGCAGCTATAATGAATGTGCTTATATTCACAATGGATCATTTTGCAACCTTTACAGTTCACAGTGGCAAATCACCTCCCTTCAGCTTTGTGGAATATTGTTTAATTTAACATACTTTTAATACATTTTAGGTTTCTGTGGGTAAAAACACACTGTACGCTACCTGCTCAGACCAGTTTCCATCAGGACTGAGTAGAGACCAAAACAGAGCTAAACACAGATTCATAAGGTAGTCCAAATAAATACTTATGTTGCTCTGGGTCCACTCCACTGAATGTCTGAATAAGCAACTGTTTGATAAGTTCATCATATCAACTTAAGAGTGGACGGCTCCTATCTCTCCGTTGCAGAACGGAGAGATTTAAAAGATCCTTTGCTCCTACAGCCATCAGGCTGTCTAATTCTTCAATAATTTACAGAAGAGCTAACAGACTACTTGAATTTCCCCTCGGGGATAAATAAAGTAATTTTGAATTTGAATTTGAATTGAATTTGAATATGCGTGGTAGCCCAAAAAGCATTGAGGTTAAGTTGCTGAATTTTTAGAATGAAGGTATTCTCACTACATTCACATATTATATAGTAGCTACTGAATGGCACTAAAGTTATACCTTCAAACAATATTATTCACCGATTTATTTAACTTCCAGTGTGTGGAGCCGTTAGATTTGACATTTAGTTTGGTCTTAAGAGGAGAATCGTGGGAGCTGGACGGAGATGGACGACAGACAACGTCCAAGTCCAACTGCAGCTTTCCCCCGACGTGCTTTTTGTGTGGTGTGTGTCACATGCATGCATCCACACCACTGCAGACAATTAACCTTTACTTCACCCTGCAAAAGTGTGTTTTCAGGACATGCATTATGTGAACGGATGATGGTAATGCTGATATGTTCACCCAATTGTGAAATTCGCCTTCCGGTGTGTAGAGCAGCTGGCTTTTGAGATTGAACAAGAGAACCAAGAAAACTGTGCTTACGTTGGGTGGAAGCCATTGGTCTGTGCTGGGTGTTTTGGGAATTTATTTTTATATTTTGTCCACATCTACACATGTAAAAATACTGAACCCTCCATTAAAGGAGCATCAGATCTGAAAAACCCTCTCTAACTGGCATGTGAAACCACCCTAATTTTGTCCAGAACATTAATTATTAATTATTAATTGAAGTTTTAGGTGAGGTGATATCTCACAACATTAAATTTTACCCAATATAACTTCTGCAAACCTTGAAAAACCATAACTAGTTGGATGGAGGAGGGAGAAGCCAGTCCACCGAAGAGACACAAACGCCTTTGATCTGCAGCCCCATGAAACTGGCCAGCCTACACACACACACACACGCACGCAAACACACTGTGTATGTATGTGTGTGCACATAATTATGTATCTCACAAAATGTCAGTGGACTTCAAAGGACATCAGACAAGTACACAGACACACACAGTGAATATCCCATTATTTTGAGAAATAGGCCAGGATATATTCTGCAGTCGTGTGTTTTGGGTGTGTGTACACATGAATATGTGTGTGTGTGTATGTGTATGTGTGTGTATGTGTTTGTGTGTTATCTGAGACAAAAGTAGTCTTTTTATTCCAGCCGAGTTTGCATCTTTGACCAAAGAAGTTTTCAGATACACAATTGCCTTTTATCGAGGATAGAGAGAGGAGAGGGAGATAACAAATGGAAACGAATCACACACACACACACACACACACACACACACACACACACACACACACACACACACACACACACACACACACACACACACACACACACACACACACACACACACACACACACACAATGATGTGAATGTACTGTGCAATTTTCTAGAACTTTTCCAAACCAAGTATCTTATCTCCAGGATTAATTTGTTTCATTATTCCTTGTTGGCTTTTGCAAAATTACCATTCATTCACTTGTTAAAATTGTTCCTATGTGGCAAACATGAATAAAAAATAAATAGAAGAAGGAGATGACAAAATAAGCACACAAAAAAGAGCACACACACACACACACACACACACACACACACACACACACACACACACACAGAAAACAAGAAAAGCCCAATGAAAATGATCTATATCTATATCTATTGATTGCTGATGTGATTCAACAGCAGAGAAGTCTATTCCTCGCATCTTGACTTTATTTCCATCTTTAACTCAGTTCTGCTGTTTGGGAGCAGCCGACCAGATCTGTCAGAAATCGGGCATTAGTTTAGAAATGTTTTTCAACACCCCGAGCATCGGAAAATGCTTAACTATAGGGCCAAAAATCCATTCCAAACATTTGAGATGTCTATCAATACTCACAAGTCTCATTAGCAGTTAAAGCACTTCTGACTGCTTTTCCACACACATTTACACCTCGCCTGATATATCGGGCCCGTGCATATTAAAACACTCAGAGGGAAAAAAATGTAAATACACCCCAGAATTTGCTCTTTTTAATCATTAATCATCATCAAAATTGGATCGAGATTTGAGGACATTTGTGTAAAGATGTGGGATGAGTTTGTTTATGTTTACAAACTGATTCTAGACATTTTTTTCTAGCTTAGTAAGCGTAGCATTTAAAATTCTGCTTTGAGGTAGAACTTCCTATTTGTTTCCAGCTCTTTATGGTGTAAAATAAGCAGCCCATTCAGTCTTAGTGGATGTCTTCTAAACTAATTTATATCCATACGTTACTCATATGTTTAGTTGAGCTGTGTTCAGTGCAAGCCTGTGGGGGGAAAACACAAACAGTATGGCCATAGTTAGTTCTGAGTCGATGCATCTCTGCAAAACAGTTTGAGTCGAATGGACGTGACTCATTATTCCTGAAGCGATCACTTAGATTTCTGTTTATTTCATGTGTCACATTAATAGTGTGCTACAAAAACAAATACCCAATAGAAAGCTTATACATCACTCTTTTTTTATCCAGGGGTCTCTTAAGGATAACTGGGTCCTGTACATATTTTTCAGTTCGGATGGCCCCAGTGGATCTAAACCCACTGAACTGGCAGCATCAAAGCTCTGCCCTGTCCTGCCTTGTGAACTGCATACAAGCAGGTCTATTTATACATTATGCATACAGATGCACACACACACACACACACAGTTAAACAAACAAGCACAGACACTGATAAAGCAATACACACATGCTTATATAGAATATGCACAGTTTCTACTTTCAAAGCATGCATATGATTCACGTGTGGCCAAAATTGCACACATTTCGAAGTGACAGACCAGTGCTGCAGCGTCATATAAAAGCTTTAACATGCTCAGTGTTAAAAACATCTGTGTCTCTTTTGAACACCCAAAACAACATCTGTGTCTCTCTTGAACATTACACTGTCCATTCAGCTGAACTGCATGGCAGCCTTCTAGCAGCATTGTCTCATCTCTTAGGTGAATGGATAATACTCCAGCGCTAAGCTGCTTTAAATGCTGATTGTGTCCATAACTAACAGTCTATATCACTCCTCTGGTCTGATATGTGTTCATTTTACAGATGACCCACCTTTAAGCCCCCCCCCCCATATACCTCAGTATGACACATTCTCATAGAGATTACTCCTTAATCCTTGCACTAATATTGCATAATAATGCAAGCCCACTCTACCTACATGTATATTACATAAGACCAACACCCACCATCTGGTTACCATGACGTTATGAAGAATATCCAATTTTTTCACTCACGCTAATGCCCGCAACACATTTCAATCATTCACAGTTCAACACAATTCAACTCAATTGAACGTACTTGTTTGTATGGACACACTTGAAATAATAAATTACAAAAAGAAAATGGATTTACTGAACTGCAATTGGAATGCACTTGTTATCTTGTTGAAATAGTTTGATAATTATGTACTTAAAATGGATAATTTAAAGGATCCTTAATCACGATTGCAAATTTGTTTAGTTATTTGCATTAAAGCACATCAAGTGAAATGATGAGCCTAAATAAATGTATGCTTAATGAAATTACAACAATCTAGGGGTCAGGTGGGCCTCACAGCTAACATTTGCCACTGGACTTCCTAATGGGATAAACTGGCCATACTTCCCAGTTTCCAGTTCTTATCCCTATTTAGCCTTTAAGCGATACTGCAAGACTTTTACTGTATATCGGCTATAGTGGACACATGTAGTAAGATAACAAGATACAAGATAAGGACATGATGGATTTCCCTTGATTTCCCAAGATTTTTTGAGGCTTTGCTTTTTAGGTGATTGAGGTATGGTGCTGGGATACAATCGGATTTTGGCATAGTGGCCATGTTAGGTATTGCAGTAGTAACATGCAGTGAAATGCAGAAAGTATTTCTTCTATACACAATCGTTAGAAGATGAGTGGCAGTAAAATAAATTCTGAGCATTAAAAACCCTCTGAAATGACTGTTCATATAATCAGAATCGGATCCACTTAGTCCAGTAACATTTGGAAACGTTTAATGACTTTATCCCAGGAAGCCAAAGTAGTCAAACAGCAACTTTTGTGATCAAATGTTTGCAGTGTTAATCTGTGATATGATAAATAAACAGTCACATGAGTAGTAAAGAAAAGAGTCACCCAGCTGACTTGTAATGTATCACAGTGACATCCATCTAAAGATTGCTAACATTAGCTTATGTAAGCTATAACCTGTAGTCTACTGAACTGAGCAAGGGGTGAGTTTATGGCTTATGATTCCAACTTTTAATTTCTTAAATTTCCACTCAGCTTCACTGTTCATGGGGAATGTTTAGACTGTATATATATGAGATGAATATTGGGTTTAAGATGATTTTGAATTATGTTTGCTAAAAAAACAATAACAATATCTGCTAGCAAGGAACCTTGCTTTAAGTTTACCCTTTTTTTTTCCTAAAATGCAGTTCACCCAGGAATATGGTAGTATACCAGGGAAAAACGCTACAGTAAAACCCATTCAGGGCCCCACAGAACAGCAGTTCTCTATTGGTTTAGGCATTGCTGAGATTTCTGCTTGTGTCTTTTCTGTCTTTCTCTTGTAAGACTTTATTCCGACCAAGCGGGTTGTATTATATTGGCTTAGGCAGGACTGGGCTGCCTGCCAGACAGTGATGTAATTACATTGTTAACAGTCATTGTGTCAGGCACTGTGAGCTATACACAGGTCGTAGCCTTTACCTCTCTCACTTTCGAAGATGACATTACACTTGCTCTACTTCGCTCTCTCTCTCTTTCTCGCTCCCTCAGTCGCGCTCTGTCATTGAGGCGGACACTGAAGGCTTGCAAGGGTGACAGTGACTGTGCCTCTGTTTAAAAGCCATTTGACTCAGAACTTTCACTGCTGTCCTCACTATCTGTGTTATCTCTTTGTCTCAATGACATTACCATTTGCCTCAACCTTTTGTCACCACCGTCACTTTGTTTTCCATCTTTCTATAAAGCAACACTTCAAAAACCTTTCTCTTCATTTTTTTTTCCTGTGGGGTGAAACTAGCAGTTTGTCCGTGTCAAACTGACGGTGACTCATTTAACAGCAAATCTAATTACCAAATGATTAAAAGAAAAACTCCAGCTGTCACTGCCGCCAATAAGTGATGAACCAAAGACATGACTGGGCCACCAAAGTACTGTGAATGTTTTCTATATGTCTTCAGTTAACATATAGAAAACACATTAAAAACAGAAATAAATGTTTGGGCACAGACAAATTAACAAAGACAAGTAAAGAACAGAATCAGAACAGAAACAGGAAACACGTCGTTCAGAGAGTCACACACTGTACTAGGTAAAAAAAAAGTTAAAAGAAAAAGAATGAATGAAGAGCAGATATTTTTGGAGAAAGTGGGATGATGGTGTTTCAAGTCAGTATTATGTGCACAGGAATTTGCACTTTGGAGGAAATCCAACAGGAGGTATTACAGAGAAACAAAGGAATAAAAAAGAGAAGAAAATATCATTGTAAAATCTGGAGACACTTTGTAAAAATGGTATGAAGCTGGCTAAATCTATCATATCGTTAAGTAATGTATCTTAAAATGTCTGGAGCCTATCCCAGAATACTGTTTACCAAGCAAAAGGTCAGGAAACCTACTAGAGAATTTGCTAGTTAAAGGACCAGTGTGTAAGATTTAGCAGGATCTAATGGCAGAAATGGAATATAACATTCATAAATAAGTAAACTTTAATTAGCGATTAATCACCTGGTCCTTTAAGCCTAACTATAAAACTTGGAGAAAACTTACAGAAACACAGCAACAAAATAAAAAATAAATAAAAAATCCAAAAAGTAAAGTAAGAGGACAGGACAGTATGAATTTCAACATGCCTTTAGCGACTTGGGGGCAGCGCAACAAGCTGTAAACACAACAGTGACATATGATTTAAAGTCCCAAAGTCTTAGCAAACTGCATCTGAATTACACATTGAGGGTACATTAGCATTCATTTGGGTCATGATTATGTCCACCGGAAAAATCTAAGTCCAATTTTTTTACTCTTCTTTCTGCTCTGTTTTGGTCTCCACCAGCTCCTAAGTGAAATAGCTAGTTTTTTAGCTGCTAAACACTCCACTATGTCCACAAGCTAGTTGCTTACTATGTCTGTCAATGGTTTAGTGTTTTGGTAAGTGACTTACAGAGAATTTTCTACAGTAGCTGAAAAAAGAGACTGGTGAGACTGAACCAAAATAGTTAACTACAACTTTATTGCAAGCTCCACAAGTCTTTGAAAACTACTCAATGTTGTCTGAAAGATGAGACTTCAATTCATGTTTAAATTGTAGGTCTAAAAACTAGTAACAGGTTTTTTATGGTGTACTCTGCCTAACCTAAAAATTAGCAAAGACATGTATCTTTTTTAGTGCAGATGTTTTGGAATGGAATTCGAATGGAATTCGGCTATCATTCATTTATTATTTACCCCACGTGTTTTTTCTACTGTGAAACATCACAATGTCTTCTGCAAAAAAGGCATTTAAGTCATTGTTAGTGGCCCTTATCAGGTTTGGAAAGTGTTAGCATGCTATAGTAGAGACAGGGTTGATGCAAGGTGCCTGTTGAGAGGCCAGTTATTGAAAACATGCATTGATGAAATGTGCCCTTTTCTTCTGTGTGAATGAATTTTTAAGCTGACAGTCAAACACTCCTCTTGCATTCAGAGTTAAAAATGTAAAACAACAACAGTGTTCCCAACAGTGTTATCGCAGACTAACATTCAAAGGTTTAAGCCACTGCAACATCCTTCAGAGCAGGAGGGAAGGGTTTGATCATTAGGATTTTGAAATCCCATTTTGATGTTTTGTTATCATTTCCTCCTCCACTCTACTGCGATTTGTCCAAGTAGCTTCAATGAAAGCGGCCCGCCTGGTGTTAAGCAGCAAAAATCATACACAAGTGACAGAATGCTTTCTTTTTAAAATAGGTCAACATGTCCCTGTTTCTTTTTTTCTTCCTCCAGAGCACTTTAGGGTTCTTCGCTGAAAACTCATCATCCTTTTCTTCTCTAAATATTCAATGGGACTCTTTTTAGCAAGATATAACAGTTGTGGTCACTTGCTCTGCTGACCTCTCTGCATGGAATAAATGGATGTAATGCTCATAAATGACTTTTACTCTTAGGCTTTTTTTATCTTTTAATATTCAGTGAGGACTTTTTGCCCAAAGGATGTACAGTAAGCACACACACACAACCAACACCAACTCCTCTGCTCTGCCAAAACAATGTCACCTTATGATGTACTCAGAGGCAAAGACATCTGGACCGTAACCTTGAGTTACATTGTGTTGTATGTGTGTGTGTGTGTGTGTGTGTGTGTGTGTGTGTGTGTGTGTGTGTGTGTGTGTGTGTGTGTGTGTGTGTGTGTGTGTGTGTGTGTGTGTGTGTGTGTGTTTGTGATGTGTGTGTGTGTGTGTGTGTGTGTGTGTGTGTGTGTGTGTGTGTGTGTGTGTAGGTGATTAATCAGAGCAGTATCTTTACCAATGTCAGCCCACAGATGAAGTATGAGAGCTACAAACGCAAAAATACCTACACACACACACACACACACACACACACACACACACACACACACACACACACACACACACACACACACACACACACACACACACACAATAAAAGCACACATACACCAGTCACAAAAACACACAGACACACACACACACACACACACACAGACACACTCATACTGTACAAACAAAACTACACACACTGTGCTTGCACCTGCAGTAAATGTTATGGGAATAATAAATGAAGTGAACAACTTACAATTGAGAGTGTGGTTCATGCGCGTTATGCTGTACGACTAATTGCTATTTTGTGCAGGCTCTCATGGCTCTGCACAAACAAATAAATAAACACACACACACACACACACACACACACACACAGTCCCAGTCCCTTTACACCCTCAAACCCAGTAGATCCAACACAAACTCAGAGTTTAATTTAGAACTATGTCAAGCAAAAATATTTGCGGCATAATTACATATGATTTAATAATCACTTGACAATTACTTCAGCAATTATGGCGTGCACACATGCATGAACACACACAAATGAAGGCATACCACACACACACAAGCACAGAGCATGTGGTGACTTTGCTCACGTCTCAGAAATATTCTTTTTCTCAGAACAGCACAACAGAGAGTCTACAGCACCTTTGTGGCTCTGCAGATTATTAACTAACTGCTGTCTTTGTGTCAAAATGGCTCATGAAACAGTTTCTGTGCTTTAGGCCTGGAGGGCAGCTTCTTGTTGAATAACTGGGTGCACACAAAGACACACCGGGTTCCTCAGTCTTGCCCTTTTTGTCTCAGAGAGGCAATCGCACAGACAATCGCTCATTGCTGACAAGCAATATCCCACATGGAGAAACATTTATGCACACGCCCACACAGTCCTGATTTCTCTCTCTCTCTCTCACACACACACACACACACACACACACACACACACACACACACACACACACACACACACACACACACACACACACACACACACACACACACACACACACACACTTTCAGAAAAGCCTACAGCTGGAATTCACCAGAGTGTCCCTTGTTGTGGTCTGAATTGTGTGGGGTGACTTTTTTGACTTCAGCAGTGATCTGATCATCCATCAGGCTAGTACTATTCCTTTTTTCACCCCTTTTGATTAATGTATGCTTGTAATTGCACGCAATTGGCTTGTTCACAATCCAGCCAACATACATATATACATAACACAGTGACTGCCTCTGTCTAAACCGTAAATTCAGTCAATCCCGAGAGCTTTAAGTCTGCACACTAGCACCCTAGATGGATGGCAGAGTTAGAGGGATTTCCGGTACCCCCCAAAGCCAGCGCTAAAGAAAAATCACTAGCGCCAAAATGATAAGAATTGAAAATAGATCAAATTCAAATCCTCTCCAAATGTATTAAACCTCTTAAACTACCCATGGCGTTCTTGGCCGGCATTACCATCTTTCAGAAGCCGTAGTGGTCTCATATTTAAAGCCAGAGTGATAATTCTGGTATCATATAGGACTAGAAGTATGAATGTATGTGTTGATGTTATTTTCCTCCTAACGAACCGGTTGGCACCATGCGTGGCAGCCCCTGCCATCAGCGTGTGAAAGGGTCAGTGTGACTTGTTGGTAAAAGTGCTTTGAGTGGTCTGAAGACTAGAAAGGCGCTACATAAGTGCATTCCATTCACTGTTTTCCATTCCCAAGAAACTGGAAAGGCATGACAAATGACTGAGGCCCAATCCTTCAAGGATGTTTGCCAGTGCTTTACTTTCAAAATAAATGTTTAAAACCTAGATTGTTTTAATACAGAGATGTTGTTTTCCTTATGTTCTGAATCACCCTATAAAATGTTCATCTTAATTAGGGATGTAACATTTTAACCAAACATGCATCATTCTTCTTTAATGTATCAGCCTGAGTCCACCACTGATATCAGTCACAGTTATTATTTAAGCCCAGTAAGTCCTTGGCCTGGAATATTCACATAATTTGAAAATGCTTAATTTACTATACATTAGACATTCATGACATGTTTCATAAGGAATTGTACTCTTTTTCATGTCTCTCAGGTACTATTTTATTGTGTTGTATGTGAATGTACATTAACAATGTACTTTATGTTCTTATGTGAGTGTTTTAACCACTATACTTTTATTTTGTAAAAGAGACTTCCAGTTTAACAAAGGATAAATATATTTAAAAATATATATATAACAAGTCCTGTTGCCAAGCAATTGCCAAGAGTCTGGGTATCTGTATGCAGGACAATATCTCAAAGGGTCAATTGTAAGGAGGAATAAAAACTGTTTACTAGAGAGTATTTTCTGTAATTCAGCACAATGTTGCAAATAACCAAAAACACATTTACAGTAAATCCAACGTCAGGTTGAAAAACTCAGTTTCTTAACCTCCTTGTTACCTACAGTTCCTTGTTACCTACAGTAACAATGAGCCAAAGCTACAGAAATTCACCAGAGGAATCTCTTGGCAAGAAGTTCAGAGGAGTCATCTGGCAGCTCAGTGCGACAGGAAATGAAGTTTAATTTGCTGAAGGAATATTCTCTGAAGATAGAGTTCTATCACCCTGTGCCCAACTACAGTCTAGATACTCAAAGCAGAAACCTAACCATAACAGGCATATTTTCCGACTGCAAATCCTCTTCTACTCCCAACAATGTGGGAGGAATGCTGGCTGAATGTGTGTGTTGTTTCTTTTTTTTCCTTTTTTGTAATGTGTCTTTTCACAGTCTCAAGGAAGACTGCTTCTGCTAAGAAGTGCTAAAAGCTTCTAATGCAATGGTGACAGGTTGTTCAGTGCATTTGTTTGTGTGTGTGTGTGTGTGTGTGTGTGTGTGTGTGTGTGTGTGTGTGTGTGTGTGTGTGTGTGTGTGTGTGTGTCTGTCTGTGTTCTGCTTCCCTGCAACATACTGTCACGCTGCTGCCCACCAAGCATGTCACATGTCACAACCACTTTCCTCTTGACTCATCATGCGCAGATCCAAACACAGTCACTCTATCTCTCTCTCTCTCTCTCTCTCTCTCTCTCTCTCTCTCTCTCTCTCTCTCTCTCTCTCTCTCTCTCTCTCTCTCTCTCTCTCTCTCTCTCTCTCTCTCTCTCTCTCTCTCTCTCTCTCTCTCTCACACACACACACACACAGACACACACACACACACACACACACACAGACACACACACAGTGATGGGATGAAACAGACACTGGTACAAAGATCAAAATCAGGATCGCCAAACACGGTTTCCAAGTAATATATTTCACACAAAGACAGTCCGGCACACAGTTTGCAATCAGGGAGGAATCTGCTGCCGACTGATTGATTGCTGCAAGGTCACACAAAGAGGTGAAGAGAGGTAGAGACAAACAGGAGGGAAAAGAGAGAGGGAGGTGTTTTCTTCCCATTTCTCCCAGTGTGTCATTACTGGGTGATTATAGCGGTAATGACCCTGTAACTCTAACACCTGTCAACTTTACATACACACTGTGTTACTGCTCTCCTTTCTCTCCATTTATCTCATCCTTATCTCCTTATTTGTGGGGAGTGATGAGCTAAATCAGTAGAATACAGAATAAGGGCCACCCAAGGGTCCATGAAGAGGATCAAGAAGGTCTTTAGCAAAATGAAGAAGAGATTGCTTTCACTAGAGTTTAATTTACAAGACTTTGTACCGATTATAGAATGCAGCAACGTGGATTTCATTCTCATTTTATGCCACATCTAATTTTGAAAACCTATTGTAATTTTACCCTGTACCTTAATAGATCTAATGATAGTCTATTTAGAGAATTAAAGTACTTTTAAATCCTAAAAAAACATTAAATGGTAGCAAAAATATACCGTTAAGAAACCCTGAAGCAAGGTGTTTTAACAAATTGATGTGATCCTTGTCAATTGGTGGATTATTAGTGTAAAAGCATGGTTGTACTGGGAAGCCCTCGGTATGGCCATCAGTAAAAGTCTGCTGGTTAAATGTGTGTAACTGTGAATGAATGTGAGGCACGACTTTGCTGGAAAGGAACAGAGAGTGCAGCAAACACCTTCCACCTCGGACAAATGATAGCTAAAGTTGTAGTCCACAGGGAAGTGAAGGATGAGAAAGAAGTGGCACAATTTAGCCGAATGCCGGATCCAGTTCGGTGCTCATAGGCAACTAGCATCTTGTGTGAAATCTGATGACTGAGGTATGATGAGTGATCAGGTTGTGGATGCTCATTGTGGGTCAACAGTGGAATGAATGCAAAATGCCTACATTGGAAAAAATAGCTTTATTTCCTCTCAAGTGTGTGCTATGACAGGTTTGCATTCCTCTTTACCTGGACATTACAGTTGGTAATGGTATACACAAGAAAAATAAATGACAACACGTACAGTTGCATTTCATTGCCTCCCAAACATAAATAATACCTGTAAAAGAAGCCATTAGTTGTTATTACTACAAATCAATAATGATGAAAAATGAGGAGAGTGTGAAGAAGCATAGAGGTAATATAAAATGATCGATCTCAGTTCAAAAAGGTGAGACAGAAATGTTAATTAATGTCAGGTTGTAGGTTAATTATTGAAGCTACTATTGGGAATGATGAGTATGCATTTTAACATTGTTATAAATACAGCATATATTAACTTACTGTAGTTATAGTCTAATCAAATGGTTGCTACATTCTCTACATGTTTAAAAATGATCTGTGTATGGTGACTAAGATAAGACTTTAGTGATCCACAGAAAGCATAATTACACTTAGTTTAAGCATAAAGATAAGTTTGCTTGCATCATCAGGGTTATCGTACTTGGGCAAATCTTTAAGGGAAAGGCTTTATACCAAAATGAGTCTGTGGAGCCACAGAGGTCTAATGAAAGACACAATCAAGCTGAATTATGGAAATTGTAGGTTCCAGTTTCAATTCCATTTTTTTTAAGCTTTACTATGTCGAAGGAATACCAATTAATGTTGATTTCTTTTCCTTTCACATGTGCCCCAACTTTGTAAAAGTACAATTATTAATCTCAAGAGTACTTTTTTTTGGTTTGGCAAAGATCATTATCATGTCGAATAAATTATAGTTAAGGTATGATGAGGGTTGAGGAACTAAAACACACTTAGATGATAGAAAAAAAATCATAGTGACAGTTACTAAAAAAAGTGCATAATTGCAGGTATGTAGCAGGATGTGAATGTCTGTCTTGAGCATGAAAGTCAGATGCACTACCCAGTTATCCACATCCTAACTTACCTAACCTACCTCACCTAATTACATACTGTGTGGGCTACAACAAACTGTAAGGCCCCCTGAGGCAAATTTGTGATTTGTGATATTGGGCTATATAAACTATCTGACTGACTGATTGGCACCACTTGCCGCATTAAGCATTAGCAATGGACATAACTCACGACAGGCAATATTATCCAACATGGACTTACTTCTTCACTCCACAGTAACAGATATTCTGACTTTTTGAGTGTTTTTGAGTCTACCAGGATGTAGGGAAGGAAAAACATACACAGCCATACATTTGTTACATTTCAGAAGAGTATTAGACATTTTTTTAAATAAAGGAGTATTTGCATGTTGACAAACATCCACACACATTTTTACAGCTCCACAGGAGAATTTCTCATGGTTGTAGTCACAAAAAGCCTCAGTAAATTAAGCCCCCATCCCATCACTGAGGAGACTAATGGTTGGGCTTATAAAGCTTTGTGTTCTGTGTCTGGGTGTGTCATGTAAGTGTGTGTGTGTGTGTGTGTGTGTGTGTGTGTGTGTGTGTGTGTGTGTGTGTGTGTGTGTGTGTGTGTGTGTGTGTGTGTGTGTGTGTGTGTGTTTGTGATTTGTTTGGCGGATTTGCATATGTGCTTTCCACTGATTTCCTCTGCCTCATGTTGAAACATCTCAATTATGCCTCCTCACTTGTATGTTTTCCCTTGTGTGTTTGTGTGTGTGTGGGTGTGTATGTGTGTTATGTGGGATCCATTATGCCCCTAGTTTGTCAGGGAGCATAGTGGCATGGCTCAGTGCCAAGCCCTAGCCCTATCAAATGCATGCATTTGTGTGTGTGTGTGTGTGTGTGTGTGTGTGTGTGTGTGTGTGTGTGTGTGTGTGTGTGTGTGTGTGTGTGTGTGTACCCAGTGGGAAATGTATTCAAGATCTAACTATGAGAATAGCAGGGAGGCAATTTGTTGTTTTATATCAGATTTCCCCCCAAATCATAATGAAATTAACAGGCAGGGGCACATTTAATAATTCATTATAACAAGGGAGATAACACATTTCCTTGTGCGTGCAATGCTTCATGCGTTGTGTGCTTATGTACAGTATATGTGTGTTGGAAGTATGAATGAAGGCTATGCTAATTCAGTGAGGCCTCAGGCATTCATTGGCATCACCCACTCATTTCAACTCGATTCAATTCAGTAGGCTCCACTGGCATGACATGTGACGTGTTGCCACAGCACAATTACCATTATAAAAGACAAAGAAAGAAAGTCTAGTCATAA
The DNA here is from genome assembly GCF_963691925.1 of Scomber scombrus. Lineage (NCBI taxonomy): Eukaryota > Metazoa > Chordata > Actinopteri > Scombriformes > Scombridae > Scomber > Scomber scombrus. The sequence goes on from NC_084988.1 coordinate 20,757,278, forward strand.
TAAGACAAACTAAGAGATGTTAATAGCAGGGATGATACAAGACAGGATTCCTCTCTGATACTCAAGGGTTAGGAATTGTTATTCTGTCTCTAAAGCTCCCTCATCACAATAACAGCATGGCCTGTCCTCTCTAATCAGCCAGGTCTGCCCTATTGCTAGACTATGATCAGTCAGTCTGTACATCGTCAATGTCATATTCAGGTTCTTTTTGCTTACTGTGGTTAGCCTGCCACAGTATACTGCCTGTTTAGGGTCAAATGTGTTTTTAGTTTGTTTTGTGAGTGTGTAATATCATTGCAGTAAGTGATGTATTTTTCTTTTTCTTCAGTTATAATTTGATTAGGTCTAATCTTGTGAGTGATAGGGACATGCTTGCAGATGGGACTGCTTTCTGTGTTCAACTATTGACAGGCAAGGGCTTTATAACTGTAACAGGCAGGGTCGCTCTCTCCAATATGAAGAATTTGATAGATCTTTTTTGAATACTTAGAAGAGAAGGATAATTCAGCCCTGGATGCAAAGTTTGGGTTTTTTTCTTTGTACATGGAGATTACTTTTGCAGAACTCTGCATGCAGGGTTTCAATTGGATTTTTGTCCCACTTTGCCCATGTCATACAATGCGATCTATTCTATAACTGATTTCAATATTTTGAGCCATATCCTAATTGGAACTTGGTTTGAACTGAATGTTTGATGGCACAGAAAGCCCTCTTTGCCTTCTCTTCGAGTTCCTTCACAGCAGAGCAGTATCATCTATGGAACTCATTTGTAAATCCAAGTAAGGATAGGTTATAAGTTTAATTTGGGTCTCATCTATTTTAAATGCTGGATCATTTCTCTTTAACCTTGATCTTTTTTGGAAGGTTTTGGATTTTGGTTTCCTTCATGTTCCCTATCAGGGCTCAGGTTTGACAGTACTGATGGAGAAGGTCCAGGCTCTGTTGAAGACCCTCTTCAGTAGGAGACAATATGAAAAGATCTGCATGAAACAAACACTTGATTTATGTGTCTTGAATTATATGCTGATTGTTCTAATGACAATACCAGTTCATTGATATAAATATTAATGATGATGGAGCTGAAATTGCAGCCTTGCTTCACCATTCTACCCTGTGGGAGGAAGTCTGTGTGTTTATCTCTTTTTTGACAGCCAATTTGTTATTTTCATATAATGATTCAATCACATCAAAATACTTCCTCTCTTCTATTAGTTTAAAAAGTAATCCCTCATGCCAGAATCAAAAGCTTTTTGGAAATCAACAAAGCATGCATGACTTGTGTCTTTATTTTGATTTGCATATTTATGAATTTGTGTGTTTAGGATGAAAATATGGTCAGCTTTTCCTACAATTCGAAAGGAATCCATCTGAATTTTGTTTAAGACACTGTGCTCAATGAGGAAGTGTATAATTCTCGAATTAAGAATACTGCCAAATAACTTCCCCAAGTTACCACTTTTACACAGATGCCTCTGTAGTTGTTGGGATTGAATTTGTCTCCATTCCAGAAGATGAGTGTAATCAGCCCTTCACTGCAACATTCGGGGAAATGACCAACACTTAGTACCAAGTTGAATAGCTTTGCATTTTCTGTTGGTATATTTAAACATCCCATCATACCCAGATGCTTTTTTGAACAGCAGAACCTTCAGTATGTCTTCCAGTTCTAACTCTGTGATACAGAAATCCAGTTGGGTTTGATCATTCTTAATACCTCTTACAAGATGTTTCAGTTATTTCTGAAATCAGCTATTGAGCTTGATTATTTGGGTGTTTTCTATAGAGATCTTCAAAATGATTCTCAATGAACCGTTCATTGTAATGTTTCTTGGTAAATGAGTTCCAATTTTCCCAGAATTTATTTGACCCCTGATACTCTTCAATTTATTGTAATTGGTTTATAGATATTGTTCTTTTTTTTGCTCTCTGTGTGTTATTATACTGTTTTAGAGTCTCAAAGTAACTCTAGTGCAGCTCTGGGCTGTCAGGATTCCTGTGGTTTTGGTTTAAAATTATCTTAATGTCTTCCTAAAGGTTTTACAGTCTGAATCAAATCACCTTTCCCTGTTCATTTTCTTTGGATGTTTTGTTTTAGATTTTAAGTTTTATAATGAGGCCAAATGATTTAATATGTGGTTAAAGTTTACCAGACACAGCTCTACACCTTCTGTACTCTGAGGGTAGATCTGGACCAGGAAGGAGTCCAGTAGAGACTGGATTTATTCACTAAGCATTGCTTGCTGTTACTGCTCCAGGCTGTTTTGTGCCCATCTGTATCACTTCTTTATTTTTCCTATTTTTTACAGTTACCAGGCTGAGAACATATGCTACCTGTGTTTGCTCTTTTATGATACAAAGTGATCTGAGAGTGATCTGAGTTGTTATTTTACCATGAATGCTCTCCAAGAGGTTTGGTCTAAATCTGTAAAAGCAAAATCAACAGTACTGCTGCCAAGATCTGAACAATACATTTACCAACCAAATGAGTCCCTTCACAGTATTCCATTGACAATGTACAGACATAGTGCTCTACAATGCTGCAAGACTTGTTTTCCACTCTTGTGTGTGTTTGTCATAATTATTCCTGTTGGGAGGGATAAGGAAGTCAGGGTTAGCTCCAGTGATGTCACCTTCAATATCAGTAAAGTCCAGCTCCTCACCAGTTCTAGCATTTAAATCTGCAGTGATCAGCACAAATACAGAGAATGACTGTGTTTCCTCCTCTGCTCTGGTGTCTCAGCTTTGGTGTTGAACAGTGAAATAGGCTCTAACTCCTGTTTAAACAGATGCATACCAGCATCTCTGCACCCCTCCCTCTACCTTCAAGTGTGTACAACTCTTCAGCTGACAGCGCTGTCAGCAGCCGGAAAGAAAGAAGCTCTGTGGTGCGTTTAAATTGTATAACTAATCTAATGCCAGGGCACAGGCTTTTTATTTCTCTGATGTTTTCACATTATAAGCGATGAACAACAACATTAAAAGAGTCTTGCTGGTAACACATGTGACTCACTTAGCTGTTATATCAGTCGTGGGGCAGCTGCTCTGCAGGTGCACTTGAGTTGACTGTAATTGTGGTAACAAGGTGGAGATCGGCCTCCTGAATTTGCACCCAAAATACTGCCACAGCCTCCATGGACATCAACCAACAAAGAGGCAGAAAAAAAGTGCATAGAGGAATGAGGGAGAGTGCACAATTAGAGCACCACAAGTAACCATCGGCTGACAAAACACTCAATACAGAGTGAAAAATGAGAGACATCCGCAGAGTGAAACAGATGAAAGAGCAGGAGGAGTTAGCAGATAGGCAATTAGAATAGTTATAATTAGATATCAACATTTAATATTCAGGGATTCACATTATAGACACTACCACTGACTATCCCTGTAACATACAGTTTCACACATTGGTCATACACAGTCCAGCCATATACTAGTTTTAACATAGTCTTGTTTCATTGAGTGCGTTAGTCCTGACTGATACCATACCAACATTCCCCCTGAGTCTCCTGGCTGACTCCATTTAGTTTTGTTGATGGGACTATAAACTCTCTATAGTTAGGGGGGCAACCAGTGGGGGCATCTCCTTTGCACCAAATCTGCTGCAAAATAGCAATATCAACATCATTAACCTTGTCTTGTTTTTGAGCCAAATAAATAAGAATACAGCTCAATGACACTAACACTATTACACTGTGCATCTGTCCTCAACTCCCTGTGTGTCTTCCTGTCTGTCTCTCTATCGATGCCATTACAACCCAAGTGAACAGGTTTTCTGGCAAGTTAACCAACTGCCATATTCCCATTAGCAAACAGACGCGCACACACACACATTCACACACAGTAGGGGTATGGAGAGAATTGGCTGTGAAGCTGCTCCCAGCTTGCCCACTATGAACTGAATTGAGCTGTGCAAACAGCATATAAACGGTCAGACTAATGTGTGTGAGTGTGTGTGTGTGTGTGTGTGTGTGTGTGTGTGTGTGTGTGTGTGTGTGTGTGTGTGTGTGTGTGTGTGTGTGTGTGTGTGTGTGTGTGTATGTTTGTGCGCTTTGGAATTGAGACAAATATGATGTTACAGTGTTAAGTATTAAGGATTCAAGTGTGAGAGAGAACTAGAAGGACAGGGATATGAAGGAAGAACTGAGGGTTTTGAAAGATGATAAAGACAGAGAGATGTATATAATGTTGCACTACCATGTTTCTACAGAAGCTGAGAACAGACAAACCAAACACTGGCTCTAAAGATGGCCTTTCACATATTTTTAATGATATGTATTCATTTGATTGTAATCTGCAATCGCACCACTAGATGTCACTAAATTCTACACACAGGTCCTTTAATGCAGAAAAATAAGGACATTAATTGAAAGACAGAAAAGCAGGGAAGAGAGAAGAAAGATGGATTTGGTAAAGACAAATGCAGCAATCAAACAGCTTGTTAGAAGGGACCAATTAAAAAGAAAAAGTTCTGGTAATTACTAAGATAAAGCAGCAGAGAAAAACTTTCATAGTCATGCCAGGCTGTCAAAGAAGCAGTAATGATACTAATGCTATCCTTTAAAAAAAAATCAGAGCAAAACATCAAATAATTGTTTGATTTCAACTCATTTAGAATGAACGCAGTCAACCACAAAGTACCAAAGTAAAAACAGGGATGCCAGGAGGGAGTGGAGGGCTTTTTTTTTGTTGTTGTTGTTTTTCAGTGTTTGATGTGTTTTCCTGTTATTTATTCTTTAACTAAATTATGCGCTTGTCAAATTAAAGTAATAGTTCTAAGATTTTGGTAAATACACTTTGCCAAGAGTTAGATGAGAAGATAAATATGAATCTTGTGTCTGTGGGCCAAGAGTTTAGCTTACCTTAGAACAAAGACGTGAAGCTGGAGGGAAACAGCTGGTGTTGCTCTGTTCAAAGTTCAAAAATCCACCTACATTAACAGCACCTCCAACACTCACAAACCAACATGTTGTATCCTGTTTGTTTTTTTTTAAATAATCCAACCAACTGGTCTCTCTGCTTCCAGTCTTTATGCTAAACGAAGCTAATGTGGCCTAAATTTTCATGCATGCGTGCATAACGGAAAAATTCTAAAAGGGCCAGTCTAATTATCAGGTTAAATCCTCTCCTCTGTGCAGATATGAGATGATATCAATCACTTCATTTAACTCTTGGCAAGAAAGTGAATAAGCATATTTCCTAAAATATTAAACTTTAATACCCTTTTACTGAAAATGATCTGTTCTTCTTGATAGTAAATTTACTTTTAACCAAAGTATTTTTTTTGTCAAAGTCATCTTGCAGTACACATTTTGTGCCTTCTCTCCTCTACTCTCTGCCTGTTCACTTTTCAGTTCATCCTCCCTTTCTCTTCTTACTCCTTTCTGTCCTTCTCTCTCCTCCTCCTCTCTCCACACTCCATGTCCCTGTTTGTCTTCTCCCTGCTCCTCCAGAGTGATGTGATGTGATGCACACTGCTACAGTTCCTAATTTGACCTCTGCCGTGTAGCTTCTCCTCCTCTTCATCCATCTGCCATATCCCATGTGACTATCCCACCATTTCCTCTCCTCTGTCACCCCATGTTTTCATACTTTCACACCTTTCTGATATGACTTTCTTGTGTTTCCTGTTTCCTCTCCTCTTAACATTCGCACTTCCCTCCTTCTCACCCTTGTGATTTACCAAGCGTCTTTCTCTCTCTTTCACACTTTCTACTCTCTCGCCTCTCCTTTTGTCTGTCCGTTCCTCTTCTCAATTACCTTGTCTGGACAGCATCTGGCAACCTGGCCCAGTGTGTCTGTGCATATGTGTGTGTAGGTGACCAGGTGTCTAGTCTGTGTTGTGCTGGGTTCTTGTCATTCTGAATGGAACAGCTGCTAACAGATAACAAGTAGCTGCCGCCCCCGCAACTTTGGAGATAAATTAGAAACGCAGTGACATTATTCAGTCGGGACTCTTCCTGTGTCACCCTGGGCTCCAACTAAAAACTAATGGCCACATCATATCCAGTCAGATACTTGACAAACAGCAGACATGCAGATCATCAAACAACCATTCAACTTCAGTCAATACAAACTTTAGGATTCTGACATCTTCTGGATTAAAGTCGCTGATAGCTGATACATCACATTCCCTCTTTGTGTTTCCCTGTTGAACTGTGGTGGAAATATAGTAACAAAAAGAGGAACTTTGGCACTAAAAAGACTAACGTTGAAAGATATCTACTTGAATTGACTCATTGGGACGGCTGAAGCTTCATATTAGCTTCAGATCAACTTTTAAATACACTTTTGCACAGTAGGAGGACTGTGGATTTTTGTCCGCCATCACTTACATTGTAAATGCATTATGAGGGGATCTTCTAATGGTCAGTATGAACAGGATTACAGCCAGAAAGACATGCTTCAATGTTCATTTGGGGCCCTGACTGTTGTTTTACAACACTTGAAAAATTGTAAACCTATCCAAGTCAATTTTTAAGCAAAGCAGCTTCTCCATTGTGACAACTTGCAGTTTTGGGGGTTTTGGACTATTAATCAGACCACATTTGGGCTTTTGTAAATGTGCATTTTTAATTATTTCCAGACATTTTAAAATCAAAGCAATCAACTGATTAATTGAGAGAATAAGTGGCAGTGAAATGAATAGGTCATTCCTGCTTTCACCACCCTGCTGCCATAGCTACTGTAGCAGCATACCACATGTGTATGAATCCTGCAGCTGTGATGAACACTGTATTTCCAACTTTGAAGAAGCTTATATGAATTGTAACTTATTTAGATTTGTGCCTTTCACGGTCCTCATTTGAGACTGAGCTCACTCCACATGTGACGTTATCCCCATCCATCACCATCATCATCAACTGCAAAACCTATACAGACTATAAATACAAAACTCTTTATGTTTCTTGATGTCACAGATCCTTTGTGAGTTAGCCATTTTGGAATTAATTTAAATGTAACTAGGGACAGAAATGCATAAGTGAATGCAAATTACCTCATTGTAGTACTGTAGGGCCCCCGCCTTCCCAAGTGACCGGCTGCCAGCTGTGGAGCTGATGGTTGAGGGATGAAATCGAGAAAGAAGATTAGGAAACCTGATATTAAACTTCTTACAGGGTCTTTTAAAGCCTCTTAGGTCCTTTCACTCTTTCTTTCACGTTCCCTCCCTTGCCTGTCTTGCTCCTTTTACCCCGACTATTGAATAAATAATGAAATTCAATCTGAGTCTACAATCACTCCAGTATTTTGTTTCCCTTCCCTTTTTTCAGCCTCTGTTACTGTCTCTTATTCTTATCAATGAAATTGAATAAAGGATGATATTGCAAAGTTGTTTTTTTTCTGTGATTGTTTGTCCTGTAATCCTCTCTTTTATCTCTCATAGGGTCGGCTGCGGCTCAGGAGGCAGAGCGGATCGTCCCTTAATCAGAAGATAGGCGGTTCCATCCCCGGTTCCTCCGGTCCACATGTCGAAGTGACCTTGGGCAAGATACTGAACCCTAAATTGCCCCTGAAGGCTGTGTGTCTGTGTGAATAAGCATTAGAACTCCTGATGAGCAGATTGGCACCTTGCACGGCAGCATCTGCCATCAGTGTGTGAATGTGTGTGTGAATGGGTGAATGTTGGCATGTAGTGTAAAGTGCTTTGAGTGGTTGGAAAGCTATAGAAATGCACTTTATAAAAGTATCCCATTTATATTCATTTGCCTGGCCTCTTTCTGATAATTGCAACAAGGGCATTACGAGGCCACTTGACTACTAGTTTTTCTTTGCTGAAATCCATCATAGTCTGGGTCTGTTTACTTAGACAAAGGTGCAACGTATGAAGTACTTAAAGTGGTCATACACCTCCAGTCTGTCTCCAAAAAGGGTCTGTTTACAGTTCACAGGGGCACAGCTATAGTCACACACCTACAGCTCTGTTTAAAAGCAGTCAGTTATGTAAGGTAGGAAAAGGCAAGGTCAAGTAACACTAATGAAGGCAGCAAAAACATTGAGTCTGAAAAAAAGAACTACTCTCAGCAACTCTAACATTAATTGTATCTATCTGGCAAGGTACACACTATACAATATAAGCAAGGTACAAAAACAGACAGTTCACAAATTAACAAATTACTTATAAACGTTTTTAATTTCTCATGACATATTACTCATTCACAGTGTTACTTTACTCATTACTCAGTGGCAAAAGTAATTAGTCATATCATTTGTTGCGTTATTTTAGTGACTCAACTCTGCAAAACAGGCTTTTAAACAACCACAAAGACTCCACATCTACACGTCTCATCGTCTGCTTTTAGACATATACAAATGGCATTGTGGTTTAACAAGCAGCTAGTCTACAGTTTGAAGTTATTTACAGACCACCAACAGCTAGCTTTAGACTGACCAGTGGCTGACAATGAGCTAACTAAGAAGACAACAATATGTCAATAGGATAACTTTGGAGTTGTCTTTTTGTGGGAAAAATGGTCCAGTATGAGTTTGCTTGGTCCAGCAGCTGGATATTGAGATGCAGTGAGTCTCTATGCTAATGTAATAAACTGTGGTACAAGTCTATTCACTGGAATTGAGCAAGGCTGTATTAGTAACCCCAGGGGCCCCTGAGCACTGAAGCTTATGTCCCTCCAGACCACTTTTATTTTATTCTGATTGGACAACACTGCTATCGGGAGGAAACTTCGGGAGGAAACTCCTTGTAACTCCATTATTTTTTTGTTTTGGACAAACAAGGTTTCCAACAGTGACCCTTATCAACATCAAAAGAATGGGTCAAGTCTTGTGTCATAATTCTGTAGAGCGTGTGTGATAATAAACGTGAATTTATGATCATCAGCTGCTTTGAATGGGCCAGTGGTAGAAGACCACTGTAGCAAAAACACACTTGTAGTTCAGTAAATGTAATCAATCAATAATGAATACTTCCTGTCATTGGATGCACTACAGCACTGTGGTACCTCACTTTCTCTTCAGTATCACTGCAGCCTTACAGTACAGAGTTACACAATCATTTCAGCTGATAAAGCATTTGCTTGCAAAGTACTCCTAATATCGTATTCCCTCATATTGAATAACTCTCCTGCATTGTCTGCTGCTCCTAAAGTACTACAGCATCTCTGCATTACTAGTAGAATACAAAAGAGGTTCCATGTGTCTTTTTGATAAAGCATATCTGGGCAGAAAGCAGCACAGATGCTGCAGCTAAGCTGGCGGCTGTGGATTTTCACAGGATAAACACTTTCCTTCAGGTAGAAAAAAAAACCAGCCCTCCAGTCAGAGAAAGACCTTGATTTCCAAAGTATCTGCTTTCTACAGATAAGTAAAGCCATGTATTTTGATGGTGAAGAAGTTCCTTTTTATTTATTTATTTAAGTCTGTTTAATACTTTTATACCACGTTTTTTCATATATAGTTTAGTGTTTGATGGCAAGCCGTCTTCTTTTATCTGAAGTCTCTGGAGAATCTTCTCAATGTCTCTGTCAACGTTACTGCTAATACAATATAATACCCCACCGTCCTTGTCAATCCAGCTCTGTCTCTGTCTTTGTATCACCCACGCTTCCATCTTCATCTCTCTTCATTCTTCCCTCTATGTTCTATCTCTCCCTCTCTATCTGTCCTCTTATCTGATGGAGTGAATAATTCATGTCTATTCTTCAAGGAGCCTCTTTGTTCTGCCCCCTAGTGTTTTCTTTTAAGGCACTTGGGATAGTGAGCGTGTGTGCACATGCGCTGCGTTTGTGTGGTTGAATCAAGGTAAACTCATCTTAGATTCTACTACTTTCACTCTGTTCACACACAAAACAGCTGGTCACACTATATTATACTACTATATGTATGTGTGTAGTGATGTCTTTGTCAGACAAAAGTGTCAATTCTGCAAGCTGGTAAATATGCATGCATCTTCTCAATCATGTGCTCTCAATGTGCTCGCCTGTGTTGTGTGTTTGCATAAATTGTGTTGAATCCCAAAATGTAGGAGTTTGAAAGCATAAAGTCGAGTGAATTTTAGTGTTTTGCATTCTGTGCTACGTGTCTAGAGAGAGAGAGTGTGTGTGTGTGTGTCTGTGTGTGTGTGTGTGTGTGTGTGTGTGTGTGTGTGTGTGTGTGTGTGTGTGTGTGCGTGTGCGTGTGTGTGTGTCTCTGTGTACGCTTCGTTTTCATCAGTATTCACCACAACACTCGAAAACAATGTCATGTGTGTATTATTGAAGATGAGAGATCATTATAGTTTGGCACTTCCTCAACCTTCTGTCTTGCATGCTGATGCACTACTTTTCTCTCTCTCACACACACATACACACCTTTACATTCAATACATCAACTGGAATGAGAGGAAGAAAGCTCGTTAACAGGTTTGAGCTTCATTCATTATTTCAAAAGCAATGTTATTACCTGAAAATAACATTGTCTGCGTCTTCGTGCCCTTTTCTTTTACACATGTGTTAATGAGTATGGTTGTTTGAGTGACAGGTGTGTCAGCCTATCAGAGCAGGGTACTTAACCTTCAGATTCCTGTCATTTGACTATATTTGCATGAGGCAAGATGCTGGCAATCTATTTAAATTTAATATATTTCACATTGTCTCTTTGTATTATGTTGAAGATGTGGTACTATGAGAGTTTGGGGCCTCCTGGGGCCTGCAGAGTCAGGATACCTGAGGGACCAGGTTCAACCAAACTTCAAAGCCAAATCATTTTTATTTATTTATTTTTTATTGCTAATTAATGAGAACGTGTGTCTGAACCATATCTACCCGGCCAGCGTTGCACGCTGCTATTTTTTCACACATTTATTATCATCAATATCACGTTTGTCATTTCCTGTTTCACCAAAGGCAAACATAAAGGCAGCATGGAGACATAGAGTCAACACATCAAAGACAGAATCAAGTCAGCCTCACTGGATTAAAATCAAACTAAATCCAATAAAGTAAATATAGACCCAAATTTTCCTTTGATGTACTGTCGGGATGATCTTTGCAAGTCCAGGTCCAAATGAATGAAAATGCCACAACAAGAGGAATTGAACATCCGCTGTCCCAAATGCCTCTATGATAACGTTAAATTAACTCGATCAGTTTGGATCAGTATGTCGCAGCTGTGGTAGCGGTTTTAACAGCTCAGATGAGCTAACAGTAGCTTTAGCAAGAAAACTGTCAAACTATCAATTAATGGTGATAAGAGGGGCAATCAAGAACTCTGTATCACATGTCAGCTAACACCATGGGTCAACATCATCATTGTGTCTCTGAATCCCGCTGCTGCAGCTTCTGAGCGGGACATTGGCGAATAGTTTGCCCCGCAGCGCTGCGCTACCATTTCAAAGAGTCATTTCAGTGTGTTTAAATGTTTTAGTCCAAGATCAGTTGCGTTTCTTTCTGTTACCATCTGCTCCTGTCTTCCGGGCACCGCTCCCCTAGTATGGTGCGCATCAAATAATGCTGCCATGTGACTAAAGCAAATGTAGTAATCCACATACATATGGCGCTCGGCGAGCATGCAGAGGGGGCCCACGGCAATCGAGTGTTCTCGTCCACCACACAAAAAGGTTGAGTTAATTTCTGTAGCGCTGATTGGAATCGCAGCCACTCCACCCGTCTACAGCCTGGAGGCAAAATGAATATTCATACCAGTTTAGACCCGCCTCATGAATATTTATAACGGTTAACACCAGATATGCAAATGAGCCAGCCAACCCAGATGGCTTCAGATCACGACATAATGATCACACACACACATGCATTCACAGACATAGAAAAACAAGCAAACACATACACACACTGTGATGTCTCTCTTTTTTAAAGTGTCTCAAGTATCAGAAAGACAAGGTGGACATAGGAGAAGGAGGGGGCCAAAAACTTAAGTGGGAATATGATAGACATTGATGGGACGATTCACTGCAATGATGTGTTTACCCAGTAAATACTTGCATGTTGATAAGCCGGAAAAGGAAAGAAAATCAGGGTAAATAAATAGTTCTAAACATAATCCATATGTGTTTAACAAAGTCTGATGTCAACAGAGGCTTACTGCAAGATTAAAGCTGGTCCTTAAGCATCGCTGGCTGTGATATGTTGCCAAAATCTTCCCCAAGAACATTATAGGCTCATAGAGACAATAGGATTGTAGTAGATTTCTTCCATATTAACAGTGTAGATTAACGATAGTGTTGTCTTATGAATACTATTGAACCATTGTCTTGGAATGAACAATAATAATAATAATTACTGACAAAGTTTGAGATGGGATGCAACACTGACTAAAATAATACTGATCTAAAAGAATGATGACACATTTAACACATTCAAGGGTCAATGATGTTTTTTTGTGTCCGTGTGGTTTAGTCAGATTTAAAAGGGTAAAAATGTGAAAAAAAATGACGAATTACTTGCAGACATCTTTTTTTTTGTGGACCCAGCAATATATTAGAGGATTATGGCAAAAATGTTTAAGTAGTGTAACCATCAAAACTTTGTACCAAATAAGATAATGGAATAAAATTGTTTTAAATATTACATTTAAATCATGCCAATCAGGAAGTGTTTTTAAATGAAGTAAATAATTGTATAAGTACACTTAAATACACTGTAGGTGGATAAAATATTTAATATGTATTATTATTTTGTGGTTACACCATTTGACATTTTCAGGAGTATCAGTCTTACTTTTGGTTAAAAAAAAATGGTGCAAATGTAATGAAACCAACAAAAATACAAAATTTACATATTAACAAACCTGATGCTGCTTTTAAGAAAATGTTTGATATTTTTGAATTTGCTCATCTTGCCAACCCTTATTTGTCACTGACCCTTTAATGTTGTGTTTCTTTATTCCTGCTTACCCATTTGCATTGGAAAACATAGGAAAAGTGCACCACAGTAAGCTAAACAAGAGTCATTAGCAACACTAGCGACTCTGTGAGGCTGTACTTCGGCACAGCGGTGCTTTGAGCTACATGCTAACGCTAATAATAAATTTTCACTCATTTGTTGTTTTGATTATGGTGGCAGAAAGGTGTTAAACTGGGTTGAAATGTAATGACTGTAAAAGCTATAAAATATGAATTATTTTCATACTAATGAAGCCGCCCGCATGCTAGCATCTCCATTTGTTTATCCATTCATTTATTCTGCATTCACTTCTTTAATTTCTCTGTTTTGTCGCCTGACCAACTTGTTTTTGAAGTAGAAAACAGACGTTATTTGAGGATTTTTCCTTTCTTTTCTGTTTGATACTGATGCTCCGCCCACACACAAAGAGAAATGCTGCCTAGATACAGTTAGCACAATCAGATACTTCCTTTGAGCCAAAGCCTCGCTAACAAGCTTATCTCGCCATGTACTGTGTGTGAGTGTGTGTGTATGTGTGTGTGCGCACGCAGTCTTGTGAGCACTTGTTAACGTGCTACATATGACACGTCTAATACAACCACAGACACACGCACACACAGAGCTGTACTTGTGTTCTGACACAGGATTAAGGCCAACTAGCCTGTCGTCTGTAAGCTCGACATCACCTGAGATCACAGACACACACACACACACACACACACACACACACACATACACACACACACATAAAAAGGAATTCTTAGCTGTTTCTTAAAGTCAGTGTAATTTAGCAGAAATCAAGCAAAAATCATCTGAAATGCTCAACTAACTTTTTACATTCTTCTGTCCCATGTCTGACAAAAACAGCTGCAGTAGAGTCAGGTTTGTTTTACTGTGCAGTCAGAATGAGGTCATGCTGAGAGACAAAGCTCAACTGGGTCACAGGCTGTGACTCACAGTATGTTGCAATACACCTGGACCCAGTAATACCCCCCCCCCCCCCCCTCACCCACCCACCACACTAAGACGCATCAGCATAGAGCTCTCTCTGAATTTGACTTGGCTGCTGCGTACATTTTACTGCCAAGCAATTTCCTTAAAATTGCAACAGCTGGTGTTCAGACTATATACAGAGCAATAAGAATGTATTGCTTGTCTTTAACTTATTGCCGGTGGTTTCTATATAGAGTACTTATGATGGCCTAGACTTTTACGGACTGAATTTACATTGAGGGATGATATGATTTTACGATTTGAATACAATGTGGGAATAATTACGGTTAAAACAGAGGACTCTCTGACAACAGGCTAGTGACACAATGTGGTCCAAACTCAGTTTAGTACAGTACAAATACACACAAACAGCCCTAGAGGAATAATGTCAAACTGTGATTTAAAGGATGATTCCAACATGATTTCAGCTTTTTGCAACTTTCTCTCAGGCACTATATTATAAACATTCACTTTTTCTCTTTAAATATTTTGCATGGTAATAGGCTAAATAACTAATAACAAAAAATAAATTATTCCATCATTTTGGACTGAAAGCAAGTCCAGTTAGACTCATCACACATAGGCTTTTAGTGGTCATTTAAAGGTTTGTATTCATGTTTATATTTGGTTCATATTTTTCATGTCCATCTTGAAACATGACTCACATGCTCATATGTACATTGACTGATTGAGTTACCAGTTGTTGTAATGGTTCCTCCAGTCAATACTGGCTCTGAAAACATCCCTTCCTGAAGTAATTCAAATGTAAAAGATGGAAGATAAAATCCAGTCCTCATTCTGTGCAAAAATCCATTCATAAGATTAGCTGAAGCTAATATAAGACTTCATCAGTCTGAGCAAGTCAAATCAAGTTGGTATTTCTTCAAGGTTAGCCTTTTTACTTTGAAATTCCTGCTTTTTTACAGTATCTCTGTGCTGAGCTACAGTGGAGGGAGACAACACAAAGAAAGAATTTCATATTAAAAAAGACTATAAAGACTATAACTTTGCAAGATGTTTACTTTATTTGACCAAATCAGACTGCTGAAAATGTTAATGTTCATATGGACATGTGAGTTTTAAAATATGTCCTTCAATACCTGGTTGAAAAGTAGTGTTTGCCCTCTATGGTGAAAGACCCAAGTCTATCATGACCACACTTCGCATCACTGTTGGATATGGTCAAAAGTGTGCTCCATTGCACTTGTAACCACACCCAAAAGTGATATAACCTTACTATACTGACCCACCCTGGAGTATATCACTGCAGCAAAGTGAGAAGTTTAAATATCCGAGGTCAGCAAAAGTAAGATTCAGCTGATGTTAGGTGGCTCTTTAAAGGGGACCTTCAGTATTATGCTAATTTCCAGCTCTATATTTTTATTCTGGGACTCCACTGGAGTAGCTTTGCATGATTCACAGTAGAAACAACTCGTTATCTTATACTGGCCCTTTATGCAGCCCATCAGTTCAGCCTCTGTCCCTAACAAGCAGTCTTAGTTCCTGTCTCTGTAAGGCCCCTATTCTGATGAGCACACTCTGTTCTGATTGGCCAGCTTGCTGAGGGGCAGTTGTATCAGAGTTGTGTTAAGTTACCCCTAATGCAAACCCAACATTTCCTGCTTCACTGCTTCATATTAAAAGCTTTTAAATGAATAAATAACAGGAAACTTTTATTGAAGCTGGTGCTTTTTGCTCTCAGGGATTTCTTCCACATACATTTACCTCATTATGTGACACTTTGTCCATATTTCATATTTGACATTCTAATGTATGTATGACTTAAAAATAAGGAAAAGCATAATAGGTCAAATGTCACTGCAGACAGACAACTGATGTTGCTTGCAATGCTTTCTTCTAAACGGAACCCAGCGCAGACTTAATCTCTAATAAAGTTTACTGTTATGTGGTTTGCAGCCCAGGCACCAGAGTTAATCGATAGCCGCCCTCGTCACAAACAAGAACAATATTGTCACAGCCTTGCAATACAGCAATAATTTGTCAATCACCAACCACATCCTAGAAACTGCCATGCATGCGTGTCCAAATATGTGTGTACAGGTGTTGTACGATGGCTGTCTCAATAATCTGAGCCCATCTCTTTCAAATGTGCTGACTCATAGTGCGTTGCTGGTAAACGGTTGAGTCATGCTTTCACTTTAGTTCACAGAGGGCGGCTGTGGTAATGTTGTAGATCCTTTTATTGGCCCACTTGCTGCATTTGTGTGTGTGCATGTGTGTGTGTAGATCTTTGCCCGCATAAGTGGATGTTTTGTGTGCCTGCAGTGCTTTGTATGGGGTAAGTCTTGTGGTATGTTTAAGAGTTTATGTGTGTGTCTTATGAATCCGCGCTCTACTACTCCAAGTGTCTTATTCATCCCTTCATGTGCAACAACATACACAGCTGATACTGTTAGATAAGCAGATTGTAAGTCATGATATCAGGCTTAAAGGACTACTCTGCCAATTTTCAACTTGAAACCTTATCATTCTGATGTGGGGAAGACGTGGAAATCTTTCCGTTGCTCAAATCCATCATATTTATTGAAGTGGAAACCTTAATAATAGTTTTACATGTAATTAGTAATGGAAGCAACAATTTAATCTGGTAAAATGTGATCTTTTAGATTGACAGTCTGTCATATTAAGCCACTTTTGCTACACATATTTTAAACCCCATTCTTTTTATTTTTCATAACCCAAATTAATTAATGAAATGGGTTTTCTGAGGTCTAAAATTATTTGCCTCTTGCAGCCTCTGAATCCTTGAGCAACCCCAACCCTGATGTGTTCATTCCCCTGGGGGATGGAGCAAAATAGCAAATAGAAAATAGCCAAATCTGGGACATCAACCACAGCTTCATGTGTTTGTTTAATAGAGGTATTTGTGGGTAAAAGTCTGTTTCGGGGTAACAGTGCAGGCATAGATGAGGCTGTAGAGGTTGAAGGATTCTAAAAGCAGACGTGTTTCTGTATTGTCTGGCAGGCTGCATTTATTCGATGTGTGTGTGTGTGTGTGCGCATAAGTTTGAATGAGTGTGTGCATGTGTGTAAGCAGGGTGGCAGAGAGATCAAGCCATCCTGACTGTCAAAATGACAGCTCATTATCAGGGACAAACAGCCCCTACGGGTATGGATACACACACACACACACACACACACACACACACACACACACACACACACACACACACACACACACACACACACACAGTTCCATTAGCTTCTCCCAATGAATAACAGAAGAGGATTGAACAGACAAAACCTGGTGTTTTGTATTAATTTAGACAAGTGGACACAGTTTTTGTGGAAATATTTCATAAAACTCAATCAGCAAGTTAACAATTAGTCACAGTATCTCATGGACATGGCAATATGCACTTCAATTGATCCAAGCACATTTAGAACTAACGGCAGTAATTAGAGATCAATTCTACTTAGTCCTCTTTTAGTCTTTCCATTGTTGGTATATTTCTAAAAGACATTTTATCAGGAATCAAGCCCTAAGTGTTTCTAATTGGCCTCCAACCTATCTTAATCTATCCAATCTAACAACTACTTCACAAGAGTTATCTCAGGCCAACTCCATACATTAAAGTTACCCTGCGGAGGTTTTGACTGGTAACACTATTGCATTGTCTTTTACAGTGGTTACATGTTAAAAGCGTGAAGACGTTCACACACAAGCCCACACATTTGGGAGACATGATAAACAGTCCCGATGATGGTTTCATTGTTTCCACTGATTGACAGTTGGTTATGGTTGTGTATCATTTAAAAAATTACAATACCAGTACCAGTCCAATTACCCTTAAAGTGATATTGATACCAATTGAGTACTAAAGTCACACTTTAGACAATAGGTGGCATCTAGGCTGCTGAACTGCTAAGTGCGCTAACTCACTGCGACTTCACCACCACAGACAGGTTGTAGTTGCTGTGGCAGTGGGCCACTCACATGTCACATTAAATTGAAGAATGCTTGCATTGATTGGCTGTAAGCAAGTCCATACGAATAGTCATATTTTCTAGCTCTGGGTGCAAAAAGGATCGGTTACAGGTATCGCTTGAGAAAAGACGTTTCAATACTACTTGGTATTGATTTATTTTGGTTTATACCTTAATATCCAAAGAAATGTAGAAGTGCATCAACGAAGGGAAGGAAACAAAGGGAAGGAACAATTAGACTTGGAACAATTAGACAAATGTAAACAATGTGTTTTGTGAGAAGGTAAATGTGTTCAATGTGTTTTGGTGGTAAGATACAGTGAATTTAAATATAACTTGCCAGAGAAAAAGGCCACAGGATACCTTTAATTCTTAAATCTTCTGTATTACTGTACACAATTCTTTCATGGGGAAAGATATCATTTATTTTGTTTATGCAGGAAACAACTTCAGACAATAATTGTCTACTTAAATGGATCAAAAAGGATTAATTTAGTCTAATCTAAAATTGATTAAAGGTCAAACTCCCAACTGTATACCACGTGCAGCCCTAAGTGAATATATATGGTGTTATCTCGTCATCAGGGACTAAGGACTTAACCATGGATAGACTACTAAGGGGTCTACTAAGGGCTCTGTAAACCAGACCTTGTGATATATGCCTGTGTGATATCACTGTACTAATATATATATAATATTTCTTGTTGGAGAGTCAACGTTTAAGTCTAATTTAAAACATATTTCCTTAAAAGATGTCAGCACAAAAAAGGCATCATGATACCTTGATGAATTGTGTGGATCGAGGGGGTATGGTAGGTAGAACAAGGGGCACATTTTAATCATCTTATAAGCTGCCTATGGGCCTGACAACAACAGCATCACTAACAACATGCAGCTCAGTCTCACCTCCCTTCACCTCTGTTCTAGTCTTGCTGCTCTGTACCTCAGCAGTGGGTTGTTCTGACTCAGAAATAATGAACTGGGTCATTCACCTGAATTCGCCTGGATTCACCGGCATCTGCCTCAAACAATATCAATCAGCCAAAAATATCAAGCCATCAGATTTTGGAGTGTGAGCAGTGTGAGTAGCAGCTTGCTTAGTTCAGGTTAGTGCCAAATAGAAAGAATAAAAAAACATTAAAAATAAAAAAAGCCAACAGCTAGGATTAGCTGGCTGCTATTTATAGTATTTAGTGAAAAAACTAAGTGGGATGCAGTGATTTGGAAGTCGTCCGTGCTTGTAAAGCAGATGGGCTAAACTTTAACTACCCAGAGCTATCAGACTAGCGTTGATGTGGAAGTAAAGAAACACTAAAGCCGTGTTATTGATATGATGCGTGACTTTAAAACGAGTTCCTAGTGGGAAGCAAAACCATGCAACGGCATCATCGATATCTATGGATGTAAACAACCATAAGTGACCAATTAAAATCCAAATTTAAGTAAGACATTTGAGTAATTGGATTTGCTTGCATTTGAGTGTAAATGTAAGCATTGGGGCTTCGTTGATATTACAGTGAGAAGAAAAAAAGGAAAGAAAGAAAATTAACCTCACAAAGGAAAAGAAAAATATGAAAGCAAATCTACCAAAATGCTGTTATCAATATAATGATTGGGGGTTAATCAATATCTGTACTGCTGAACAGTTACACTCCAAATGCTTAAAACCATAGAACATGGAGGACCTCCACCAACAGACTTGTTTTCCCTTTTTTTTTTGTTGTTTTGCTTCACAAACACTGAGACTCTAGAATAACATGAAGGATTCTATAGATTTTCATTTTCTTAACATGCTTTTTGAGCCGCTTATATGAGTGACAATTAATTTAGTGTTAACATATGGTGAGTTTAATGAGACACACACTATCTTATGCATATGGAAGGTAGAAGTAATGCAAATGTAGGTGAAAAAAGGCTTCCTATACCACAAAGAGTCACCCTCTGCATTGTGGTTTCAATTTAATTCCAAACTAAACGAAAATCCATAAAATGAAACCCACACTCCACCAATGAAACTTCCTCATTTTGGATCACAGGACCCAAAGTACTTAGCAAGGGAGTTAGGTCTGCTGACTAGCAGCCTACTGTGCTGAACCAGAAACCGAACCCATAACTAGAGCCTGCAGTGTAGCGCTAATCTGTGTGTGAACAGATGGCTTGCGCTAACAAGCTAGGCTAAATGTAGCTCCTGTTGGCATGAGCCAAGACTGATCTCTGACTTCCTGATCCCAAGCCTCTTGATTAAATGCACCATTTAATCTACTCAGTTTTCAGTCCCCCTGCTACTCCAAAAAACAACACCATTCATCACTGATGACCTCTTTGTCCTCTTGATTAGAACATTGCACTACTGAAGGGCCAGAACTTCATGGGGGGACCCCTGATGGCCATGGTTCCCGGCCCCAATGCCCGCTCAGTTTGGCCTCATGCCCCTCAAAAAGTCATATGATCTCTGGCCACAGTAGATGATGATGCCCAAGCTGATTTTGCCATTCTCTTCATTACTTGTTTCCCGTCATATGGTTTTTAGACTTCGGTGTCTTTTGATTAGATTCTGTATTTTGGGCAACATGAAGTGAAACACTGCACACATATTGTAACTAATGGTGGGTTCAATTTCAAGAGAAGCTATGGCATCTTTATTCTACCCAAATGCATAAGATACAATACAATTTACCACAGTGTGTTTCACTTGGCGCAATGATACACATGTGACTACGTCTGGTTTTCAAAAAAAGGTGTTGACACAGAAAAACAAAAAATGGAAATTAGATTAATTGGATTCATAGCGTGTTATCTGTGTCCCTTATCAATAAAATAATGTCCCTTTTTAATGTGCTTATTTATTTATTTATTTCACTGATAGTTATACTATATTAAAAATAAAATCATCCTTAACCCCTAAGTAAAAGTATAAATGATGATCAGCATGATTGGTGAGCATGTTGTTGCTGATGACTATCATCTAAATATGATTATTTCTTTCACATTTCACTCTGCTGTCAACACTGTTTGTCCCCAGCCATGAAGAAGACAAATCCAATAGCACTGTCTGCCTCAGTCAGACAGTGCTATTCATGGGGATATTGATGGTCCCATAACTGATGATATACAGGTGCATGACACAAGGATACATACTTCATACAGATGTTTACACAGGACTTCACAGAGCCTACAGTGAGAAGAATAAGAGATGTGTATATCTTGAGGTGTTGGCACCGAGACTAGTTGCTTGGACTGAAATTGTACACAAGAGAGCCGTGGCACCCACTGACTGACTGTACCAACATGTTCATGGAAGACCAGAGCTGAACTCCCAGTGGCAACTTTTCAAGCATTTGCATGACCAAAATGTGTGCAGGCTGCCATTCCAGTCATATATAGCCACTATATAGCTACTAATTTAACCACTAACATAGTATCAACCAGATGTTGTATAATGGTGTTGAGTGTCAATCATAAGTAGGTGAAATTTACGATTGTGATGTCACAACTTCATTCATTTGCAATAAAGGAAGGAGTTCGGAGCGCCGAGAAAACAATCATTATATTGTTTTCAATTTAACACAACACATAACATCCAACTTGAGTCGATGTTTCTTCTGCTGTAATACAACGAAAATAGTTTGATTGAGGATATGTATTAAATTCAGAGACTGAGATTAAACAGTCAATACAAAATACAGAATATTGCATCCTCAATCAGTCGGCAGCTTATCTGACAGGAAGGAAATCGAAGCCCCAACATACACTTTAAAAACAATGACTCATGACTAATCACTTAACCCTCCTGTTGTCCTCGAGTCAAGGAAGGAAGGGAGGAAGAAGGAAGGATGGAAGGGAGAAAGAAGGAAGGAAAGGAGGGAGGAAGGGAGGAAGAAGGAAGGAAAGGAGGGAGGAAGGAAGGAGGGAAGGAAGGAAAGAAAATGAGGAAGGAAGGAAGGGAGGAAGAAAGAAGGAAAGGAGGGAGGGAAGGAGGATGGAAGGAATGAAAAAAGGAGGGAAGGAATGAAGGAAGGAGAGAAGGAAAGAAGGAGGGAGGGAGGGAAGAAGGAAGGACAGAAGGAAGGAAGAAAGGGGGATGGAGGAAGGAAAGAAGGAAGGAAGGAAACAGAGAAGGAGGAAGGACAGACGGAAGGAAGGAAGGGAGGAAAGAAGGAACAGTCAAAACAGACGGGGTCAATTTGACCCAGGAGGACGACAGGAAGGTTAAAAAAAAAAATTATCATTGCAAAATGAAAAAGGGCATATAGTTACGTTTAAAATCCATCATAATCCATTATTGCTTTTGTTTTGGATTTAAGATTTTTGCCAGTTTTGTATGTGATAGTGAAGTGCTGCAGACTGAGCTGTCCATGGTGCTGATTTCCTCTGCAACACAAGCGGTGGATGCATGGAGCTCTCCATGGTCCTGATATATGTCCCGCAAGCTGCAGAAGAGTCACAGACTACAACATTTATTCTTCCAATAATATTTAATGATATTAGACATTTTATCTTACTTCATCTATTGTAATTTTTTTATTTTCTTGATTATCTTGTCTGTTATCTTCATCACCATATTCATGCTATGCTTATCTATAGTTTCTTTCTTTTTTTTCTCAGCTTCTGCAGTGACCCATTTTCTCCAATGGGAGTGTCATGGAAATTCTAATAACAATGGTTTCACAGAGAGGAAATGTCTCACAGAGTTTTCTTCTCACTTACAAGTGGGCCCGAAAGAATGTGTAGACTAATGGACAATGAGCATGAGGCAAGCGCTACCATTTATATACGATGTCACACCAAGAATGACAGTTACCACAAAAGAAGTGCTATCAGGAGACTATCACATGCTGTTATGAGATACATGGCGTGGTGATAGTGGTGTTTTCATTTGCCTGTGCTTCTTCAGAAAGTGATATTTGTGTTGAACTCTACTGCAGGCAGGAGTTACTCTATAAGCTCATTGTCTTTAATGCATAAAAGGCCATTCATGTGAGACCCCCCCCCTGCTAATACAATGTCAAAATACAGCTTGCTTCTGCAGTCTTCCACAGGGGCTCCACATATGCAAGTTTTAATATAAAGAGCAAAATTCAATACATAAGAAGTCCCATTAAAGGGGGCATTTAAGTTACAGTCCATAATCTCTATGTCTAACTAAGGCTTACATCTACACCAATGTCACCCTGATAAACACACATGTATTGTTTATGGTGAATAAACTGAATCTATTTGACATCTTAAAAGGAGCTTTTATTCATTATCTTAATGCTCCAACTATTGTGACTAAGTCTTGAGGAGGCAGGGGTGGTCGTGATTGTTTTGAACCCTTATTTAACCTGACAAGTTTACTGAGAATGCACTGTTATTTATGGAAAGGGCCCTGAGGGGAGGGGGCAGCGCTTTCTAGAGGAGATAAACACACACTAGAGTTGGCCCGCCGATGTAGTGTTGTATGAAATATTGGCTCTGCGTGCAATAATCGTATGTAGTGTACTTTTTAAAGAGTCTATTTTGTTGAAAAGACAATGAAGACTAAATAGAAGGGAGACGAGGATGCAAAGTAATTAGCTGTTTTTGAGTCTTCTATCCAAACCTTACATCACATTGTATTTAAGTGCTCTCCAGCAATCTTTGGCAGAGGATTGGGGTGCTTTTATATTTGCCAAGTATTTGTTGTTGTTTGTTGTTTGTTCTCCTCGTAGCTGTTATTCTACTCATGACTTTATACCGGGCGCTAAAATCGCTGCAGTTAAGAGTTAATTCAGCACAGCACAGCACAGCACACACACATAATGATGTTCAACACAATAACACAATCTGTTGGTGTAGTGCAGACGCCTGGAATCAAAAGACAAAAAACATACGGAGCTTAGACATTTTATTATCACCCTGATCTGTCTTTTGGATGCATGCTCTCTGTGTTTAGCGCCAACATAGAGAAAGATAAACAATTACCAGTGAGTTAAAAGATAAAAACTGTTGCGATGTTCCAGAGGATTCTTTTTTTCTTTTTCTTTTTTAACCCGCATACATGGATGTAACATGTCGGTTTGGCACAACATACAAATGCAACTCTGCAAAAAAAATCACAGACCGCACATGTTGTCAGCATGCTTTGCTGTTAAGAGACTGAGGCGTCTAGAGTTGCACAAACTCAGCAAGTCTGTCAGCTGTTTTTCCGGCAGCAGAGAGGTGAGGGTGCTTACTGTAAATGGTAAGTATTAGTAACTGTAAGTGGGAGGCCATGATGTATGGGTTACACAAGGAAGATAAACAATAATTCCATGCACTCTAACTCACATAATGTTATAATAGATAGAATAATGTAAGAGGGGAGTATTTAAATGCATGTACCCTGGTTTGATCTTACTATAGCTGTCTAAAAAAAGGGAATTTTAGTTCTTTTTTTTCCTTTTTTTTTTTTTTTTTTTTTAAATGGCAATACTACAAAGCATCCCTCTCCATTTATAAAAAGCTTTCCACAGTGCTGATTCTTCACATGTTTCACCCTTGGGATTTTTTCTTAGGAGTGACTGTACTGTACTGTTGGATAGTGCCATTTATATAAAGTGTGGGCCAGGTTTATACATTGAGCACCATGTCTGGTGGAATCCCCCTGCGACGACTGTGTTGCAATGAGTATAATTAGTCTTATGATGACAGTGGATTCAAGTCCCGTGCAGGCTTAAAAGACTGCAGCGTGACTGAAAAACTCCTCTAATCGTTATGCTTTTCTTGCACTGAGATGACTTATGTTAATAAGTATATTTATGTAAACCGGGTGCAACTCATTAGTCAAGCTTTCACAGTGGCTAATGTATCTGTAGCACTGTTGATATGCAGAGTTTATACAGGCAACATATCGTAGCCATTCTAGTTAAACACTTAGTACATAGACCTTGTAGAAGAGCAGAATGGAATCCAGTCAGTGTGAAGTTACAGTGAGGATGAAATGAACAAACAAACATGGGGTCGAATGCCAATGTAAACATGTTACATAAACATCAGCTGACTATGAAAAGACCAAACAATTATGACATACTCCATATAGAGCAAAACTGCTGATGACTTGATACAACCACTCCTCAATCTGTGGTATGTTCAGTAAGTGCAACAAACTCTACTGAGCCTACTGACTGCAGAGACATCCACTGCTCACAGCAGCAAACATGGCTTTCTACAGACAGAAAATCAAATAATAGAATAGTACACAGTCAGCTTATAGAGTTTATAAAAAGCCAAGGCAGAATAGGGAACACTATTTTGTTCCCCATTTGTCCCGGTAGCTCTCCTGTTGTCCTCAGGTCAATTTTTGTTCCTCACTACGGTCTTCACAATTTAAATTAATGACCACTTATTTCATTGAATGGTGGGTGTTTTATTTTTTTTTTTAAAAGCATCTATGGTCCTCCTGGGTCAAATTTCACACAAACACACACACACACACACACACACACACACACACACACAAACACACACACACACAATTTCAAAGCTACACATGTGTCATTTTCTTCATTTTTAAGGGTCACAAGTCAAAACATTTGGGAACCGCTGTTTTAAAGTGTTTGTTAGTATGCCTTTTTATAACTATCCTCCATACATAGCTCACAGTATGGTCATCACTCAGAGAGAGGCCCAAGGTCAAAGGTCTCTAAACTTGATGGAGAGAGCGCCAACAAGTTAGGGCAAAAATCCCAGAGCCAAGATTATATTTTGTGTGATGCCAGGAATACTGTATAAACTGCCCTTTACAGTCATTTACCATGCATGTATTGGTATGGCCTGAGCTCGTATTAAATGTGCGTTGAAGAGAAATGCTTGTTACGGCTCATCTTACTGTTCATGAGTCAGATTATAACAGGAGTTCCTGGTGTGTCAGCTCTGAATATATCTGACTATACTTTATTCAATTGATGGATCAATCGTAGGCACTGAGCCAGGAGTCTGTCTTTATCGTGTCACATTTACTCAGCTATCTTTCTTGAAAACAGCTCATTATCACCCAGCATGTTTCGCACCTGTCATGTCACCCACTCCTCACCCTCACACACACAAATTACCACACACACGCGCGCGCACACACACACGCGCGCGCACACACACACACCCATTACCCAACGCGCTCTCCCAAAGCAAGAACCAGTGTCAAGACACATCACAGGTGTTTTTTGAAGCAGCAGGTGTGTGAAGAGAGAGGGATGGTGGTGGGTGGCTGGTGGAAGGTGGACAGGGTGGGTTGGGGGGGGGGGGGGGGGGGGGAATTTAACTTTCATAGCAAAAAAAGAAACAACTGAGAAATAGAAAAAACGCCAAATGTCATTTACCACACAAAATCTACAACAAGGACAGAATAATAACAATAAATAATAATAATAATAGTAATAATAATATTATATACGATGGAAAATATAATCGTAGCGATTTTGAAATAGTTAAAAAATAGCACATAGTAAAAGTAACTAAAACAGAATAAATAGAACATATACAAGTAAAGTACATCATTTTATAAGAAGTACAGTAGTGCATAAGTGTGCAGATGACTTGTTGATACAAAGACTCAACGGATGAACTAAATTTCCAAGAAAATGACACAGAACATTAACAACAACCACACATTTATTCTAATGTACTTTGAGACTTGGTAATGGCTTTCAAGCAGGAAGTTAACTAAAACTACCAGCCTCCATAGACTAATCCTGCCTTGGCAGAAACAGACTATTTATTTAGAGTTACTGTATTTCAGCAGTGGTGCCAAAATAACATTAGCTCCTATATATCAGCAAAGCAACATCTCACTCTTACATTTTTTTAGGATTTAAGGGTGTAAAAGTGTTCAAGGATGGGCAACATTATTATATCATAAAGATAAAGTAATGTTTAACTTTAAAATCCACCATGAATTGAAATGGAAACCGGTGTTAAGAAGCTGTAATATAGGTGATGCAGCCTTTTTCCTCTGCACCAACCTTTGAGAGACAAGCTGAAATATATATATTTATATATATATGTAAAAGATGAAATAAAAATAGACCTGTTGTCCGTTCTGTAAGAGAATAAAAAAGATTAAATTCTGAATATCACACGCTACAAAAAGGGGAGTGAGACAATGCCCACACAGCTCTGTGGTAACACTTTTGCCCTGACATACCACAGCTAACGCCACAAAGAGCGGCCGTGAATTTGTGTGAGGCTTAACATTCAATGGCACCCCCCCACCCCAACCCCCCAACCCCTCCAGCCCCCCAACCCCCCACCCCACCTCCACACAACCCCTGAGTTCTTCCTGGAATTCAGCTTCGGGAGGAAACAATGAGAACAACCTTGGACTTAATTTCATTCGGTTACAAAAAGCTTTTGTGCCATCCACCACTTAGCCCACTGTGGATCATTAAGCTGCACAAGTGTGAATCATCTGGATAACAATTTAAATTTTTTTTGTAATGTGCAATAGATGATAGCGGACACATATAACAAAAATAATGGGACCCAAGACTGAAATAACACCGATACAGATGTGTTGCCTGCATCTACTGTTAATACAATATAATTTGTGAGCAGAGTGGCGGGTATCAGACTGTCAAATCTGGTATCATGATTTGTTTTCTTTTGTGTAATCCTTTTTTTCCCTAAATCCTTTGAAAGACATAGTAGCTTGAATAAAAATCAATAGTGATAATATGAGAAATCAATCAATGGGTCTTTGGCATGTTGAATGAACATAATAACCCAGTATCCCACATTCCTCTCAACACTGCTGCTGGTTTTAAGTAGAAGAACTGAGCCTTGGATATTTGAGGTAAGCTTCGTCTGAGCTGTCAATCATCTGTACATCAGCTGATAGTTGGATGAGTAATGGAAAAATAAAAACAGGGACTTACTGCTGGCGTTTTTATGGACATATAGTTTCAGTCTGTAATGATCGCGCATTCGCACGCACATCACTTCAATCACCTGCAGAATCAATCCAGATGTCACAAACGTCAGGGCAGGCTTCCTATAAGACCCGCCTCTCTGCTGCTGATAGGAAATGTTCCCTAGCATCTGTGGTCTCTCTCTCTCTTTCTCTCCCTTCCTCTCTCTTTCTCTCTCCTGCTCCCTCTGTCTGTCTCTGAGCAGTAGAATAAATTGAATTAGAGCTCCACCACCCACTCCGCAGGATCCTGCAGCCCTCTGTCAGAGAGCTAAACAGAAAGAGAGAGAGAGTGAGATAGAGAGAGAGAGAGAGAGAGAGAGAGAGAGAGAGAGAGAGAGAGAGAGAGAGAGAGAGAGAGAGAGAGAGAGAGCTGCAGAGAGATAAACAGAGGGCAAGAAGAAAGATGGGCATAGTAAAATCACCTATACTCCTATTAAGAATAAAGACCAGTCCTTACAGCCTCTTTACTCACCTGTACTACAGTCTGATGAGAGTCAAAACATTTTTCTTTCTATGGGTCCTGTGAGGGGACAATAATGTGGGGAGGGGGGTGGTAGTAGGTAAAAGAGATGTTGCATCGTTTTCTCAAACTCAAACCTCAATCCGTAACATGAAAATGCGTTGCCATTCATCCCGAAGCTAATGGCGTGGTGAACCACTCCTTTTAGACGTAAATAAGAGGCTAAACGCAACTAAAATGGACTGAAAATCACCAGTTTCTCTCCCTGGCTCATTCAGCCGCACTCTTTTTTTTCTAGAGCCGGGGAGGAGACATTTGCATAATGCCTCCATATCCACGGGCCATTAGCACCAGCATGAGTGGCTCGTGTGCATAAATTTATTGCCTTGATCAATCAATGGAAGCTACTGTACCGGTACAAACCAATGAAATTCCAATACAGTAAAAAGATGGAGCGACGGCGAGGAGAATTAAAAGGCAATTTTCAAATTGTGACATGTCTCCGTCTTAAATTAGAGAGATATTAAACTCCACAGAGCCTCAGTGGGAAAAATGTTTGATTAAAATGGTAATTTGTCATTTTAGATCATTTTTAGAAATTCTCATTGCACGTTATTATCGCAGTAAATTAAATAACTTCTCATTTGGTGACGACCCCAAAGAACCCTTTGCAGGGATTTCAGTGTCATAAAAAGCCAATTTTGATATTCATTGGTGAGAAAAGAAGCAAGTGCAGTTCAGGAGAACATGTTTTCAAGTGGTCTTAGCTTTGGTAGAAGACAAAGACGATGCTTACAATTGTTGCTCATGTTCAAATGCCCATTTCAAGTCATGTGCATGCTTATGGAACATAAAGAAGCTTCACAAAGTCATTTGCTTTCACTTCACTTTACTTTTATGACCACACGATCAGAGTTTTTCAGTCTATGCCTCTTTGGTGTTGGTTATGTTTAGTATAACCCAGAATAATGTATTGGGGCAAGCTTCATTGCTGCCACAAGTCATTCCTTATGTAATTTTTATCTTTCTAATGTTCTCATACAGTTAGTCAAAGGACCAAGCAACATTTCTAGATCCAAAATGCAAATATATCAAACAAGCATGCAACACATTTCTGTGTTTTTGAAAGGTTTTCAAAGGCTTGTGTGGGCTGTATGAGATATAAAACCTCTAAGTCATTTAATATTGAAAAAACATGCAAATGTTGACTTTATTTTATGTATTAGGATATTATAAGGGACAGCGTACAGCTCAAACAGATTATAGCTTCAAGCGAATATGCATCTGTAGTCCCTTGGTAGGTCAGAGTAAAGAAACAGCACAATAACAAACAGTACAGTGTTTAGATGTGTGTAAGTCATTATTTTAGCCTGCTTTTATGCTTGTTTTCCTCTTTTATCAACTTTCACCAATAAAAATGCTTGGATTGTTGACAAAGAACAGAGTCGTTTCAACTGATTTTCTGCGAACATTTTCTATAGCGCCCTTGTCTATACTGCATTATAAACATACTTACAATGTTTTAATTGTAAGTATGTTGTAATTGCTTGTAGCAATGTAGAACTATATTTATAAGCACAAATATTCATAATGCTTTATAAAGATGACCATGACACATTAGTATTTTACAAAAACTAATCAGGTCAAGTATCATAACTGCTGGTCACTTGACTAGTGTCATGGTACTATAATTTTCATAGCTGCATACATTATAATAATTGTATAATGCATTCTAATCACTGTTATAATGTATTATGATCACATTTCACTCTCCATGTGTTTTTACAGAGTTCTCTCAGTTATTATATATCATCTGAAATAGTATAGTGTTTAGAGTGAGTTTTTTGGGGAAACATTACAGTAGTGAAATGTAAATCTCATTTAGTTGTTCCTCATCAAAACATTGTGTCAAATTGGAGTACTCACTTCACTGACTGTTACAACCCATTAAACAAATACATTCATTTTACAATGTTTTGTGTTGTTCTTGCATAAGTGTAATGGTTTTCTTCCCCTTTTACTTAAAGCAAACAATAACCTATTTTTAAAAATCTATTTATCTACCTAAACATCAAGTATTTTATTATTTTTTACATTTTATTACTTAAGCGAAGAGAACAGTACAATGGCTAATATTTATGATGCAAGATATATATTTTTTTTATAATGAGTCAATGCAAATGATTTTGCAATATTTAAAAAATATATATATTAATTGCATTTTTCAATAAATGCCAAAGTATGATGAGCCCTAAATACATGTTCACTATAGTCAGTATAACACATATTTCCCTACATTTATTCAAGATCAGAACCAAATGATTAGTAATATACTGGACGAGCCATTCGCTAGTGTCAGGACACGCGCGTGCACTCACACATATACACCTATCTTCATTTGAAAGTGACAAGTGAGGCGAGATACACGCACGCACACACACACACACACACACACACACACACACACACACACACACACACACACACACACACACACACACACACACAGCGGACAATGCGCGAGTTTCATCATCACCTAGCTTTGTGCCAACAAGGTAGGCTACAGGGCTGGGGATCAGTTGTGTACGCGCACGCACACACACAACGTACAACATCCATATATTACACTGTTTGTACTGTTTTTGTGAATTTAAATTTCCGTCCACAGTAGGATGGGTAAAGTAAGCTGTATAACCTCAAATATCCTACACAATTACACACAAACACAGAAAACCCACTCTCACTCTCTCTTTCTCTCTCTCTCTGTCAGACAGGTGCAGTAGTGGCGCACTGACAGGGGTCGAGGCTCAGTGCTTTCTGCATGTGAGCCCCAAAGGCTCTCTGAAATGATCATGTATAGCCTACATGGCCATATAAGGGCCTTAATGATACACAACACGCGCGGGCACATACACACACAAGTTCTCTTTCTCTCCGGCAGCGTTCTCTCGTGCGTCTGCGTGCGCGCGGGCATACACACGAACCATAACTGACAGTACTCAGACACGCACGCACGCACGCACGCACGCACGCACGCACACACACACACACACACACACACACACACACACACACACACACACACACACAGTGAGCCTCTATATAACTTGTACCGGACTCATTTTTTGACCTTGCAATGTACTCAGTGTAGCTTTCCCTACCTACAGCAGCACCTTCTCTCTACTCTAACCCTCTCCACTACCCAAATACACCCTCACTGCTTCCCTTCCTCCCCATTATAGGCTCCAGACTGAACGTCTCTACAAGAAAATGTAGAAAAAATAACTCTACCTCTGCCCCGTTTTCACCCCTGAACAAGCACCATTCCTCTGCTCAGACAGATGCAGTCAGAAGTAGAAACGCACAGACAAGGGGAGGAGAAAACTGAGCCGTTATTTTCTATGTATAAAAGAAATAAGAGTCAAAACTTTACCTCTTTCCAGGGGTTATGATTCCTTCTATCACCGAGTGTCAGGGCGCAATTATCTTTCCAAATCCCATAATTAGAATGTAATTATAGTTGTAACTCCACACAAATAGGCTCCAAATAGTAGAATGTGCCCCATATGTGTATATATCGAGGTAAATACGTGTGATATCCTTTGGGTGGCTGTAAATTCCGTATAGGTTTATAGTTCAATCCTGTCTTCCAGAGGGGTGCGTCCGTTTTGCATTCTCACAGCGCCCGACGACTACATCCTCCTCTTCTCTCTCCTCCTTCTTCTTTCTCTCTCTCCCCGTCTTTTTCTCCCGGTTTCATCCCTCCATCCGCGGGGTGAGGGAAGAATCCCATCCGAGAGAAACTGAAACGAATCCCAACTACTCCAGCCCCCTCCCCTTCAAACTGCTTCTTTTTCTTCTCTTTTTCTCCTCCGTCAGTGCCTCCTTCTCACCTTCTTTTCCAGCCGGTCTCTGTCCTCGCGCAGGTGAAAGAGGAAGAATTCCACTACAAGAAAAAAAATCCCAGGATAAAAGGCTGGAAAAGTCTTAATTATTCCAATAAAAACTGCCCATGCATTAGGTGGAGTTTGTTGGTTATTAAACACTCCTAAAATTCAAAAAATGATACTTTTCCTGGTTTGATAGAGATGATACATTTCCAACATTTTCAACAACGAATTGTTGGATCTTCACTTGACAGTCGCAAGCTCTTGGCTCTCTCTCTCTCTCTCTTTTTTTGTCTCTGAGTCTTTATGTCGATCACCCTCTGTTAATTCGACTATGTGCGTCTCCTCTGCAGTCGGAAGTAGAATAGACTCAATTGGAATTAAAAAAAAAAGGACAAAATAAAGACGAGTTAACGTCCCCGTAAAACTGTCGTCCCGCCACTCACACCGAAAGCTTCACGGTACAGTCCCGCTCATCCTCCGTTCTCCTCACCGGTCGCTTCTCCTGCGCAGTTAATCCAGATAGCGCAGCGATTATGACAACCGTCAAGTGTGAGACTTTACAGGAACACCACTTCCTGGTACTCCCTTCACAATAAGTCTCATGTAACGGGCCCCTTATAATAATCAGTAAATTGTTATCCAGATTATTTTGGGGGAAATTAGGCAAAAATAAAACATGGAAAATATTGATTTTTATGTTGACCCAATTTATCATCAGAATAGCCTAATACCTGAATGGCCCCAATCCTCCTACATCTGTCTGTAGTGGCCCAAGTAGTTTCAAAATGTGGCTCTGGTTTGCTTGAGTTCCTGTGTGGTCAGTTGTGGCGTGACTGTCAGGCAAAATAAAAGAACTGAACCTAAAAATGGTGCTTTTTTAAAATTTGTTTTTGCTTCTTTGAAAGCAGGCTACAGTAGGTATGGATGTAATACCAAGTGGGTGAAGTGAACAACTGCCCAAACTCCAGTAAAACCTCTTGTAAATGTGTTTAGGAATAGACAAAGCTAAACTGGAACTGAAATGAACATATCCTGTATTGTTACCTAATCTTCGGACCATGTTTTTTTACAAGAGTCAAAAACTAGTTTTAAGGCTTCCGCTGTTTACGGTTATATTGAGCATCGCATGCAATTTAAGAAAAAAACTTGAAGAAAAATAAAAGAATTGAAAAAAATCTTGTAGTTATGGCATCAAAATTACAAAAAAAAACTAGCCAGTTGATTTGAACAGTCAATGACTGAGGCTTAAAGCAATTGTGGTATATGTAACAATCAACTACAGGGGTAGTTTGTGAAACTACATTATCTACTCCATGTGTACAGCTACAAGCTTATGTGGTCTGACACACACACACACACACACACACACACACACACACACACACACACACACACACACACACACACACACACAAAGCAAGATTTAGGTGTGTGTCTTGGCCCCACCTTGCCCCAAACCCAAACCTGCATATCACTTTTTTCTTCTTTAAAAAAAAACCAAAAACATAAACTTTTATTTTGAAGTAATAATCATCTAATTTCCGGAGCGCTCCTTGATAACCCTGTCGTGCTTGATGCAGTTTCAAGAAGCCTGCTGCGTTGAAGTTGGTGAAAACCCTTTTACTCCCTGCATGGCGCACTGTAGTGGCCGACACCCTGCGCGTTCAGCCGGACGGTGCATGGCTCACATTTGACTTACACTCATCATTTTTTTCCAACACTGATTATTCTATTATTTGTCGGATTGTGTGTTATGAGTCTCCATCACGCCTTTCTCGTCAATCATTCCGCGCGACGCTGATCAAACTATAGAGCGTGCGAGAAATTGAGGAGAAAGTGCAGCTGCCTGTCTTTTCTGACCAACCTGGAACTAAATAATACCATAGCACAATATACGTATATAGCCTACATATCTCCTCCTGAGAATACATTATCTCAACAATCTCTCTTCTTTCCCGAGAAGGCGTTTCTCTCTGAATGAGGATGAAGTCCTAAAGGAAGAGAGAGTGATATGGGCTATACTGTCTCTCTCTCTCTCTCTTAGCTTTCTCTCACTGTCTCTATCTCATGCAGAATATCGTATATGGGAATGATAGAGGGTAGACGTGAGAGAGGTGGAGTGGGAGAATTTATATTTTTGGAGAATGGATGATTGATGCTGTGTAAGAAGTGAACAATGTATCAATATGCCCTCAAGAATTTTGATGACCAAAGAATATGATCACCAATGTCTCTCATCACCTATTGTGTCACATTATCTCCACATCTTTGCTATTTAAAAAAAAAAGTGGATATCCAAGTTTAGGTGGCAACTGACATCAGATCCAGGAGTCCACAAGGGTTTACTGAGCTGATGCCCTGCCATAACATCTGAGTGACTATCAGTGCCATAAAAGACAAAATTGGAGATTTGAGGTTTCTGCAGGGCACTGATAAGCTTGGTGGTGGTCTGTTGAAACAGAGACAGAAAGGTCAACAGTTTGCGTCCCTGTGCTAGATAGGAATATGTTAGGAGGATAAAGTGAAGAAAAAAATGTCCTTTCTTCCATTTCACAGCAAGGAAAGTATAACCCCAATTTTCAAAGTACAGCGGGACATTGCTGGCAAAGTGCATGATTTACTTTTTTTTTTTCTTCCTAATACTAACACGTAGTAATACAGGATAAAATCAGTAGAAAACATTTTTGACAACCTTTCTTGTGTCAATTGCAGTGGATCAATGACCAATTAATTAATTGTGTTGCCATTCATCTTTAAAGTATCAGCAAGGTCTTTTCATCATCAGTTAATTCATATAAATGAGAGCAAAATTTGACATCATATGATTTGCAGTTACAGATAGATGTGCAGTATGATGTATGAATTCAGAAATTGGGTTTGGATTATATGTATAAATCATCATAGGTTTGGCGGTCCAACCACTTAAACGATTTACCAGATTTTTAAAAGTGGCATAAATGAGCTGCATGCCATTATTTAATAAGAGCAAAGTTAGAGTTGTGTTGGACAATGCTGGATTTAAACATACTGACATGATGAATCCATGTTGGACAACAGAACTGGAGTTAAACTGTGTATCACATACTGTAAATGTCGTGGACAGCGCCTGGTGCTACATAGCAAAACTCCTCTGCTGTGAGTCAGAACATCACTAGCTCCAATAATAAAGCACATCTATTACTCTTTAGAAACCCATGATTGTGATTTGTGTTTAATAAGAGTGTAGGTGACTTGTAAAAGACAAGTAGGTGACTATAAAAGTAGGTGACTATAAAAAAACAGGTGCTGTCAGTTAGGTCAGAAGCTTACACTTATTTTATTATTTTATAATTTCTGTTCGGAGTGTGGGCTTATTTGAGCAAACACAGCTGGAAATCGTGTCATATGTGACAAGTATTACCTCACCACCACAGAATGATCGGTCATGACAATAAACCAGCATAATCTAACCTTCAGGCTACTGCTGCTGCGGATCACTTTATTGATTCGCTCTTAACAGCTGCTCATGTCATTGAAACATTGTCAGGTGGCTGATGGGATAGCTCCCTACTGAAATCATTATTCATTTGTTAGCTGAGACCTCATAAATGTGGGCAATCGACAATTGGGTAACCATTTAAATCCTAATCAGGCTCATCTATTTTTCTTTTCAAGTTGTGTCTCCATTCAGTGATATGATCATTGCTGGAATACCACTTTGTTAAAGTTCAAGGATGCTTCATGAGTGCAATGAATGCAAATCTTATGGTTTTACTGTCCCATAGCATAAAGTCACCACAATAAGCTACAGTATATCTGAAGGGGCTTGATAGGAATGTTGATCACCAATGACTCAACAATTACTTTACAGCTTTACAGTTAAACTGGAAGCTGCCCAGTGAAACCACAGTCTGCTAATGTTGGCCACTAGCCAACTAAAGTGTGTAAAATGTTTCTTTTTACCCACCATGTCCCTACTACTGTAACAGACAGGCTATTGTCCAGCCCCACTATGGAGTATGGATTTGAATAATGTAGGTTTAATGAAAGGGTTATATGTTATGGCTCTGTAGATTGTATGTGCTACAATAAGCTCTACAATACACCACTCACACTGTTAATTTGCTTTGAAAATTATTCATATGTCAGAGCAGAGAAACAGTCAGGCTTTTTAACAAGCAGGTTCCAGAAAACTCTGTTGCCTCCAAGAAGTAGTTCTTGATGACAAAATTGTCCACCGAATACAGTTTTCATCACATTTGCAGAGAAAATGTCTTATATTCATCTGCTGCCAGTTAAATTACTTATAAGTAACACAATCTTAAAGTTATAATCTTTACAAAAAATTAAACCCAACCCCAACTATTTATGGGGTATTTAGACTCAGTAATCATATCTCTATATAGTCGTTTTTATTGGTAGTGGCAGAGTCTGCCATTTCTGAGCTGGATTAAGTTTGCCTACCTAAGCACAAGGGATTCACAAGAAAACAAAGCATGCAATTGATATCAGCCTGACTGTCTATTGTTCACTCCCTCTACATTGTTTCAACAGTATAAAGATACTGCTAATGCAAACCAGGCATGGCATATCAAGCTGCTGCTTCATTTTAAAAAGCTTTCAACTGGGGAACCACAGGGTGGTATTCATTTTGAAGCAGCCATAGGAAACAGAAATTAGCACTGACCATTATCGTTGATCAAAAAGGTAAGAGAGTAATGGAACAACAAGGAGCAGCCACAGATCTAAGCTGTTAGATGGAGAGTAGCAGGAGACGGGCTGCACACCTCCAACTTCTCAATAGAGTGACGAACTTTACAGTGTCCTGCTGTTGTGTGGTAAACTCCTTACATCATGTGGAGCATGAAATGAGATTGCAATTATTTTTGCAATTATTTTTCGCCGCACTTCACTGAGACAACATGAGGTCGTGTTGTTGCACTGTCAGCAGATACATTAGCTGATTTCTGACAAAGTGGCTGCTTAACCAGTGGTATAATATGAAATGCATTCACAGTTACCATGGTAACCATAGATGGTGAAAAATCCACATCAAGGACTGAAATATTAAAGTATCAAATTTTAATCAGGAAGCTGAGAAAGCTGTGAATTAGCATTTCAGCAGCAAAAAAGTAACTAAATAAATATGAACGACAGAAAACAATTTAACAATTTTAAAAGGCATTTAATGCATTTTTTTCTTTAGGATGGCTAAATAAAGAATGCACAAACACAAACATAGGATTATCCATCTCTTTCCATGATTGTTAATAGCAAGGTTTCAAATGAACTAGTTGGTTTTGCTCTACTTCTCTGTATCAAAAAAATAAACAAAAATAAAAATGCATATAATATCATAACGCAACGCAACGTAACTTAACGTAACGTAACATAACGTAACGTAACGTAACGTATCATACATCCACTGGCTTTCTCCCTACCTGAAGGTCAAAGTGTTCCCTTAGTAAAATATCTCAACATCTACCTGAAGAATTGGACACATTTTGGTACATTAATTTATTCATATTGGATATTGTTTATTTATCATCTGTTAAAGGTGATCGGTAATACAAAATCCATCTGATGACTGATTCAATGAGCCACATCGCATAATCCTAGATCTGTGAAAAAATACAACAGCTTATGCCTTTGGATTCTGCTCACACATGGAGGTTAACTTATAGGGGGATATATAGGACAGACTTACTGGCTTACAGGATTGCACTGAAGATAATTACTGAATTCAAAGTAGACACTCAGCACATACTTAATGCCCCAAACCCTTTCACTTGCTATAAATTTGTCCTTCATTTTGGTGGTGTGACGTTGTGGAATTAGATTAATTAGAGATCACTGGATAGATATCAGTCAAATAAGTCAAGACTCATTCCTTTAACCTTAAAAAAATAAATATTATGAACAGTTTGTAAAACATATAACAAGGGTTTGCTCTTAACAAGCATAGTGTCACAACTGGTCACTGGTCAATGCTCTTGATACCGTAAAACTGTAGGCTTCCAGTGGTGCTGATCAGTGCATTGATCGTCTGATCGTCTGGGGACCGTGTTGTTAACAGTGGTAAGACTGAAATAATTGGATGGCTGGGTAGAAATCCCCCCAGTGAGGTTTGGATCAGTGATCAGAAAGGTAGACTGATAGTAATTTAAGATAAGGTCTGATGTACTGTAAGGTTGTGTAAGATAGTTACATTGTGGTGATATTTGTATTATCATTTCAAATCATTTGCTTTATTATATCGGCCTTTTAAAAACCTTCTCTAACACTATGCAGCTTACTAATAATGGCTGTACATGTTAATTAATTATCGTTCTCTTTCTAAATCCCCTTTACTTGCCAAAATTTGATTGGGTGAGCCAGTCTTTTTTTTCTTTTCTTTTTTTTCACTGACTGCCCCAAAAGCTATAAAATCCTCAACCTTGGTAGTGTTTGTGTCATACTCTATCCATTAAGGCAAAAGCTATAGATGGGGAGAACAAAGGCACTGTCAGTATCAACATAAGCTGTTAAAGCTTTAGCCTTCTGTCACTATAGATCAAACTATTGATTAGCTGTTATGGCTATTGCAGACAGCAGCAAGTCACATTGGCTGAAATCCTTTTGCACACTCGAGTGGTCAGGAAAAGTACACACTCAGCAATGTCTTAAAGCCTCACCCATTGCATGTCTTACCTGCTGTTCAACTACACATTGAGTTTTTCTCAGTGCGGTGTAATTGCCTCAAGAATAACATTTACCCCATGCGATTGTTGTGAAATGGTCACAGAAATGCTGCTGACCTCACTAGATACATCCAGCTATCAGTGAGCGAAACACTTAACCCAACAAACACCATTGGAGATCAACTGTTTGTTTACTGAAAACATGTCATGTTACTGGTGGAAGTGCTGTCAGTTCAAGATAGTAAGCTTTGAAAGCAGCACTTCCATAAATCTAGAGGTGTTAGGAGTACCAGAGCAAGTGGACCCAAATGTAGGAGACTGCTGGCAAAGTAAGGCTGGAGAATACCTTCTTTATTCTAGGTTTGTGCAGGCAAAGTAAAGCTGGCAGAACAGAGAAAATCAGAAACAGAACTATATATAACAAACAGAGCAGAACAAAGGACCCAACAAAACTGAAGTGAAAACCAGGGCTTAAATATGAACTAAACTGACAAGAGTATGAGGTGCAGGTGGAACGGAAAAAGTAGGGGAGTAGCTGATTTGCTGGGGAAGACATGGGGAGCAGGGCAGGGCTAACAAGACTAATCCAGGGCAGGTGTGGAGGGAAAAACAGGCTGGGGATACAGGATGAAAAACATAAACTAAAAGCCAAGAAAAATAACAATAAATAGGATCAAGACAGCCTAAAATGCAGCTGGCCAGATGCAAACATTCTGTGCTACAGAGCTGAGTGGGCTGCAAAATACCCTAAGACATCCCAAATCCAAAACAGAGCTGTTCAATTACCTTAAAACTGATATATAACCACTTGGAGTATGAATTGCATGATAAGCACAAAACATGGCAGCAACAATTGGCCATAAAAAATCTTATTTTTAACAAGATGAATACAGCAGTATTTCAAATTTCACTTCAGTTCTGTACACTTTTCCAATCAAGTACATGCATGACGAATTAGGCAGTAAAGGCTGAATGCAACAAGCTACCATATCTCAAGTGGACCTTAAATATAATCTGCAGCATATCTTATCCATCTTTCGCTCCCACAGTCTTAAGAAAACAGGGGCAAAAAATCTGAGGGAATCTGGTGAACTGGTGGAGGGAGGGTCATGAGAGTCAGATTTGAAAAATGTCAAAATCTATGCAGCCCTGGTGGAGATACCTTGGCTTTTAGTCCTAAGTATGGGCCAAGCCCCAAAAGTACATTTCCCATAATGTAACAGTATAGCATCTTTTGTTAGACCTCTAAACTCTTTTATACTCTAAGCCCATATCTTTCAAACCTTGTACCCCCAGCCTAATGACATCATTAGGCTTACTTTTCACAGGCTGAATAGTATGATGACTAAACTGAACTTCATGTGTAAAATTGGTGGTGTTTAGACGCATATTATACAACCCCAAATTAAGCAGTGACTCTTGATGTAAGTTTCACAAATGTGGTATTTATTATCTTTATCAATTGGGTATGTCATCCTATCATTATTTTTTGTATTAGACACATGATTGTGGCAAACAACTCCAAAAAAGAGACAATAAAGAAACTTGAAGAAATACAGATTAAATGTATTAATTGTAACCCATTTGCATCAACTGAAAGCATCACTGTTTATCAAATACTAAGAACACAAGGGTGGAAATGGTTCTCTTTAGTGTACAACAGTATTTTATAATATGTATAATGTTAATTTGTTTAGTCAAAGTCTACTAATAGTACTGTTGGCCAAGTCAGATCATTTATTTTTCATTCAATGTTACATGAAAAGACCCTTAACATTTACTGTCCCTATAATGAATAACCTACATTTAATAATGTGAATGCAGCCCTGTGAATATCACCAAATTGACTCAAGGTTACATATAATTACAAGACTTAAGGGTGCCTAATTACTTTCATCACTACAGGCCACATATAGAGGATTGTAATTATATCATTTTGAAGCAACTGACTCAGTATAGGGTGAAATGGATAAAGAAAAAATGCAATTTAAGGACTTTAGGGTATTTCTGACTGCACTGTTTTAATCTGTAGCCATCCTATTTTTTCACGCTGTTAGGAATAGCTGATTGCAATTGTTGCATTATTGCATCTTCAAATAATTGACACCACCTAAAAGTAAGTGTTTTTAGGCGAAAGTGAATATCATTAACACTGAAGCCAGACTAATGAGTAATCCCTCATTGGCCTTATTTGATCCTGTTGTGGAACTCGTTAATGAGTGTTCACCCTCATTAAATTCAGCAAAGCAGCTAAAACTAGAGGTAATTTAAGCATCTTGGACAGTCTGCCCGTGCAGACAGACAGACCTGCTGTGCAAAGATTGAGAGAGGTTTTACATCTGCAGTTAAAATGTCTAGCGTGATCAGTGTTCACTATCAGTGAAGAGCTCTTCAGCACCATGAACAGCGCTGCAGTCACATCAACACTCCATTGGGGCTGATGAAGAAATAATTAAATGTACCAGACTAGCACTACACTGAAACTAACTGATTAAAACTAGACCTAAAGTGGGTGCTTTAGATTTTTTTGTTTATTTTAGGACATATGTTTAAGAACAACCTTTTATTTTATGCTATAACTCTCATTGGAACCCTGAAGGAAACCCAAACCCTCATTTAAGCCCTTTAGCTGATAGTGGGGTCCCAGACACTGTAGTTTATGTAGCACTATATAGGACCCTACAGATGTCCAGGTAAGGTATTTTGCTTTATTGTTAACATCAATCTAATGTGTGTTCAGTAGATCATTTGCTC
This sequence comes from Scomber scombrus, assembly GCF_963691925.1. Lineage (NCBI taxonomy): Eukaryota > Metazoa > Chordata > Actinopteri > Scombriformes > Scombridae > Scomber > Scomber scombrus. The sequence goes on from NC_084988.1 coordinate 20,798,716, forward strand.
TGTTGCTATAAGATAACACTTTTGATGACAATATGTTTACTTATAGGCTACTAGTATTACTCCAAAAGGGACAAAACTAAATCTTTGTCACAGCCCTCAAACTACATGATAAACAATTTAAATTATATGCAGTTATAACGCTGATAATACCTGTAAATATTTGTGTGTATTAGTCACTACAAAGAGTGTGTGTCTTAAAACTGTTTTAGTGGATGTCAATGGAGCTGGCCACTTGGGCAGGTTAAGACAAACCTGCTTTAGAACAGATAGCATGAACTTCTGACTATAGCAAAGACATCACTGTGTTCAAACTCTAGGGATTAAAATAAAACTATCATCTGTTAAACTGCAACCACATGAAAAAAATACGTCCACTGGTGAAGCACTTAAACACTAAAGTTGGCCTTTTATGTGGTTGAGTCATTTATAGTGCATGAAGCATCTACAGATAAAGTATGAGGTTCATTTGCAGCAAAAGTTCTGACAGCTCTGACACACTCAGCTCTGTTCTAGAATAATAAGGCTGAGAAACACTTTCTCTCCATACTAAAGCGTACACACACACACACACACACACATAGAGAGAGAGGGAGAGAGAATAAGGAAGAACTTTGCAGTTGTCTCTGCAATAGTATAGTGGAGCTTAAAGTCTACATCATGCAACGCTCACTTTGACCCAATGATTTTGCATGTTGGCATATTTTGCATATCCGTTACATTTCCAAAGGTACAAATCCGGCCGGGCATTACTATCAGATGAGCTGAAAACTTTCATGGTGCACTACTGACAACCCACCCATTTTCCAGTCTGTTCTGATTCCAGTTTTGTCTCCTAATGTCTGTTTGCTATGGCTTTCTAGTAACACAAGTAAAAAGTTCTGGTCCTGATCAGTTCACATGGCCTACAATACATGATCTAAAAGTTGGGAACACATGTACATTTGAGGAGATCATATAGCAAGACACAACCACATTCACCACAGATATCAGAAAGAAAAGATGATCTTTGGCTGTATAGAATAGAATAGAAAAGAATAAAACAGAATAGAATAGAATAGAATAGAATAGAATAGAATAGAATAGAATAGAATAGAATAGAAAGCCCTTATTATCATTGTACATTGCTATACAACAAGATTTAGAAAGCTACTCCAGTTCAGTGATAAAGCATAAAAGCATAAAAACATATTCAATGCATTAAACAGATAAATACAAAATACCACCAGAAAAAAAACCAACAATCCAGATTCCATCCATCATTAAAGTGTCACCATTAAAATTGCACTTCAGTATAATAATTTAAGGTATATGAAAAACGGGAATAAAAGACCTGACAGTTATGTATGTTACATTCTGCGTTTACTAGCTCAGCTAGCCTATATTGTGTTGCTGTAGCTGTTTCTATGGGGAAAAACTGGTCACATATTGGCTTAAATATACTGTAGGTGAAAGGTGATCAACAATAGCAGATGTCAATGTTTACAATGCAACATATCTCCACTTCTGGTATAAACAGGAATTTAAAAGACAAAATTATGGAGATGGAACACTTCCTTTTTATTCAAACGCTTAAGGTCAATACCCTACAAGTGTTGATATAAGATGTATTTACTCCACATAGTGTTGGTTATGTATTTTTAGGTATAAACATGCTATGTGACCCTTTACTACTTTGTAACTAACTAGTAACTACTAGCTAACTACTTAGCCTAACTCTGTGCTGTGTTTGTCCTGCATTATAGAGGAGGATGTCTAGCTAGCGTTAGAATCTATGTAATCAGATTGTGAAACGTCCCTGAAACAGACAGTTGTACACTGTTTGAAATCATGACAAGGGGTAAAATAAGGAGTGCTCAAATCACAGATGGATCACAGATGGAACTAAGTAACAACTAAAGAATTTTGCTCTCCAGTTGGTTAACATCCTGTTTAGCCATTGAAAACAGATATAGCACCACTGGAACTGCCTGTACCGGCTGTCTTTTCAGTAATTACATCTTTGACACAAGTCAAAACGAGCATCAAGGATACTGCTTCTACACAAAAAGAATGTTAATTTCACTTCAACTTTGACTATCAAAATTTAGCAAACCCAGATACTAATTAATATCATTCTACTTTTTTTTTTTTTTTATATTTACCACTTGCAGTTGACAAATTGAGCACTAACAGACTGCTATCATCTGAGATATGGAAGAAATGCATCACTTATTTCCCCCCAAACATTCCTCTCTTTATCAGCGAGGTCTGCCGTATGCCTTTCTAGGTACATACATATCACCTGGCAAACAGTGTTGTTAGTCATGTTCGCCGACTGTGCTTCAGGTCATAACATCTGCTCCGTAACCTAGGGAACTGTGCATGTGTTTGTGTGTGTGTGTTTGACTGTGTGACTAGTTTCCTAAGCCAGGTACATGTTCCAGTCATGGTGAGATCTGCTCCTTACTCTCTGCCTCGCAATGTTATCTACCCTGACTCAGATAAGGCTTCTAAAAGTGTGTAGATGTTTGTGTGTGTGCGTGTGTGTGTGTGTGTGTGTGCGAGCAAAGGAGTGTGTGTACCTCCGAACAGATAAGCCTTCCCGGCAAGCCTCTTATTCACGCAGTACCTAACAAGACAAGGCCACAATCACTCTGAGACCGTCTTTTACTTGTTTGCACTTCAGCATGGCCAAAGAGAGTTTGTGTGTGAATGTGTTTATGAGTGTGCCTCCATTAATGCATTTGTGTGTATTTTGTGTGTGCAAAAGATGTGTTACTATCAGGGGTTAAATGCATGCTCACATGGCTTTGTATGTGTGTGTGTTTTGGGTGTGTGTGCATGTGCACCCTGACAGATAAGCCTCCACTGCAAGCCTCTTATTCGTTCATCGCTGAACAACAACAAGGCTGGCATTACTAATAAACTCAGCGTCTACACTCTGATATGGGCAACAAATTTAGAGTTTCTCAAAGAGGCTCATATGTGCAAAGCAGATGTATTGTAAGCCCCAAAGCATCCACATTCCAAGAGAGAAACAAGGGTAAGAGAGAAAAGGTAAAAGGAAGACTTGGAGATTTGGTTTGAGTCTCTAAAGGACCCCTTGCGGAGTGGGTGATAGAGCATTACTGTGCAAAGCATGGCCTAGAGAGTATAAAGACGAATTGTAACACACCATTAAATCTTTTATATCAATGGCTACACACAAATACCCACATGGAAACAAAGCAAAGACAGCGTGCCCTGTGACTAATGCAGGTGCCTCTTAGGTCAAGACGCATCATTACTTGACATTTCATCAAGATCACCTAAGACAAGACTGTATGTTTCTCTTATGTTTGCATTCTTATCAAGCCCATTGGAATTATTTTAAAACAGCGAGATGAATCACATTTCGTATTTGCCAAAATGAGGCCGGTGATTAGGGATGGCAATCAAAAACTGGTTCTCATTTTGAATCAATCGCCAAATTGTCTTACAACTGATATTGACTTAGCTCTGTTATTGATGCCTACACATTATGAATAATGACTCAACCCCACTCTCTAAATTGTAGAATGATAGTTCCGGTTTTGAGGTAGGGTTAAATGACCACTAAAGCATTTAAAAATAAAGCTGGGTGTTCTTTATTTTTTAAATAGCCAGTAATTACTACAATAAAAGACCTAAACCAACAATGAATTGGCCCCATTCACAAGTATTGCCTGCTTAGTGGAAGCCTGATACAGATTATTCCTTATTGCCATAGAGCTTTGTTGTTGTCCAAAAGCACATCAATGAGCCTTACTGCAAAACTGGGTCACATGCTCCTTCATTACCATGAGAACGGGTGGTGGTTTATTTTGAATCAATCACCGTCCTACTGCCATCAACACTCATTAATTAACTAAATGTGTATTCACCCACAGCTGAAAATACCAGCAACAAATGTCTGAGTGATGTTGGCTAAAAACTACAGTGGTCAGCTATATTTGGAAATGACTAAGCCGTTTTTAAAAATAAAACTGAGTTTGTGACCCTTTAGTAGGCACAAATGTGCTGTAATATAGAATAATGCAAGCCTTATACTTTAAACATTTATTGGGAATCCATGACAATAAAGTAGATTAATGTGGACATTTTGATGAGTCATGGGATTTTGAAATTGAGATTTGTATGGAAAGTCTGGATCGTTGGGAATGTGTCTGATTTTCAGCCCAGTAGAGTGACATTTCTGTAAAACCAGCATGTTTTTCAGTTGATTTTCAAACTTGGTGATTCACTACCAAATGCACCTGCAATGCAATACAGCAAAAGTTCAACAAAAGTCTAAACTTTTCCTGGAGCTTGCTGTGTGAGACCTTCAGCTTGCTGGAGTACAACAACTTTAATTTACTGATACGGCCTCCGAATTCGACCATTGCACATTTGTTTTGCACAAGCTGCAAACTTTTACAATGATCAGGTGACATGCACATACTTAAAGATATCACCAAGTGTAGAAAAAAAAAAGTTAAGGAACCAAACATGGTGATCACGATTCTGCAGAGAGCTTCAATCTTGGCATTGGTTTGCAATGTCTTCGATAGACATCATAGGAAAATAAAGTCAGAGATAGTCGGCAAGTCAGTGGAGGCAGTGAGTGGGAGCAGAAACAGGATGGAGTGAGTCAGCTTCAGTGTGAGATGGTGCACTGTTGTATAGAAAACCTATAAGTTCTGTGAAGTATGTATACATTCACATGTCATTTTTCATTGAAGACAGTTCGAGGCAAGACTTTTGATTCTATTGCTTATTTCATACATGTCTGTCACTGCTGCTCTTTCTAGCTGTTTGGCTCCACACTGTAGAGTCAGTTCATGAGTTCACATTTTGGTGTTTAAGCCAAAACACTGCTTGTCTGAAATGAATATTTAAAAGGTAAAATAAATACAAGGAGCCACTGTGTCACTAAGCAATTTTATCATCACAGTACTTTGGCCCACCAAAGCTCTGATGTCTTTGGTCCAACTGTGCTGTTGTGCTATTACAATCAGTAAAATAAGAACCTTACAGATAATTTTAAGATCTGTTTGACAGGCTGGAGTAATAATCCCAGGGAGAGTTCTCTTTCAGAAACTGAATAAGAAGGGGTGTTGCCCTGCTTTTCAGTTGCCATGGGCAAGAGAGATTGCAGGCAAAAGCATAAATAAAAGGGAGTGTTGTACATAGAAATGTAGTCATTCCAAGAAAATGTTTCTTTATTCCAAAAGTAAGGTTGCCGTGACATAGTTTTGAATTGCAGAATGGCTGTAAAGACAATAAACATTATACTATTCTTCTCTGATAAAACCAATGACAGAGAGGGTATGTTTTTATTGTATACATTTTCATAGCACTTCACTGCACTTGCAGGGGAATTACAGTGAAGCGCATAATAATTGCATATGCTAATTTAGTGTTTTTGGCATGATGAAAAGAGCTCCATAAACTTTCAAAGGACAATATTTTCTCTGTGTGTTTTCTTTCAACTTTAGTCGCCGCCCACTTTATTTCAAATCATTTCCATTCTGTAGAATTCAGTGCATTTCTTTTTTCTGAAGCAGACATATAGCAGCAGCAATAATGTCTACAGCAACATATAAGTGCCGACGACAAAACTGTGGATAGCAATTTCTCTTGGCCTCATTCTCCTTTTACTTCTCATCTAATCTCTGTCGCCTTCTGAACTACCACTTACACTGGTAATGTATTCCACTCAAAGTGGCAAAGCACGTTGCATGTAGGACTATCTCAGCCAAGGGATATTTTGACATTTGGAGGTATAGTCGGTGTATTCTTCACCAGATGCTGAGATTTCTGAGTGTGCACTTTTCCCTCCAAGGAAACAGCATTCTTTATTCTTTATAATAGTCACAAGGTTCAGTCGGCTCTTTGTCATGGTTTCAAGCTGTCTGTGGTAAACTGAGACACCCTGCTGCCCTTTAATTTCATTACATGGCAGCAGGATGTCGCCTTGTAATCTACCCTGTTGAAGGTTTCCTGGCATCCTTGGCAGCTCCAGGGCTTTATAGCTCACCTTTATTTTTGACTTTTTTGTTGAAACCTTAATGGAGTACTTATCTAATTTTAAAAATCTGTGCAGTTACTATCATATACTTACAAATGCAGGGTGGGTGGATATGCAACCAGTGTTAAAGTGTTGCTTTTGTATTATAATACAGCTTTTTGATTTCATGGATGAGAAATACATCTTGAAGCAAAATTCACAGGGTAACTTAAGGCATTTTTCTGTTTAGTTTGTACTCATTTACAGTAGTGGACAAAGCAGGCAGGTCCATAGACCTATATGACTTCACTTGCATGCCTTCCCCTATCGCTATGATGATGACACCCAGCTATTCATCTCTTTCACTTTTATGGCATCTACGTGGAGGCACATATTACTTCTTGCCTGAAAGATATCACTGAGTGGATGTTAAGTTAACCTGGACAAGACTAAGCTATTGATCTAATATGATCTTGCATGAATGCTAAGTGCAGGGAAGACCAGGGCTAAAAACTTCTCGAACTATTTGGATATAATTGTTACATTGTTAACTTGTATCTGTGTTCTACTTGTTAACAGTCCTTAAATGTTTTTACAAAGAATGTTAGAGTCATAATGTTGACTGAAACACCAGAAGTCAAATGTTATATCTGCTCCCCATGCACAGAGGTGATTGTACTGTAACAGCACACATAATATCTTCATATAAATACCAAGGAACACAATAAACTCCAAAGAATATAGATATAGTTTAAAAAGTTAATTCTTAATCATGCAAAGAGAAAAAAAAATATTTCTAATGCAAATTTCTAAGCAACAGAAACAGAATCATACAAAAAGGCAGGGTTTCCCTTCGTCAACACTTAGATATAGTCAGAGACATCAGTTTGTCCTTTGGCAGGCAGAGAGGGCTCATCACAGACCATCTGCATAATGAGTTTCATGGTTCTGTCTCGATTCTGAATGGTGCCATTTCAGATGTTACATTTGCCTCTGGCCTACTCATGCTGTTTGTGTTTAGAATGTTATAGGCAATAATGGGGCTTAGGTGCTATTATAGGCTGGGTTTCACCATCAGCAGCTTTTTTTTAAAATATAATGTAACACCCAACGGTCACATATACTCCTCTCTTAAGATGAACTTTTTAAATATTTAAATCCGACCCCTGCAAATCCTCGGCACCCTGCAGACACATTCTCTACCTCAGCACCTTCCGGCGCTGAAGCATCAAGCCCTTCTGTGACCTCCACCTCAGACACTCCCAGCAGCATCAGGTTTCATACTGTTTTTATTTTGTGAGGTTTTTTTGTTTCTAAAATAACGAAATCCCAAAGACATAAAGCTGTGCAGTTTCTGTGTGAATGTACAAACATTGGTGGTGGAATTGGCTGCGATGCAAGGGGCACCAGCTAAAATCTTGCCTAGGGCGCCAAATTGGTCAGGGCTGGCTCTGCCTGTACAACATCAGAAGGAAGGGGCAGAAGGATGAACATCCAGGCGCTTGTTATCTCCCCCCTGGACTACTGCAACTCCCTCATTGCCGGAGCCTTTGCATCTGCCACCAAACCTTTGCAGTGAGTTCAGAATGCTGCTGCCTGCCTGCTGTTAAACCTCTCACAGTTTTCCTGCACCGCTCCTCTTTTCTATTCACTACACTGGCACCCTGTTGCAGGGATCTACCTCAAAGCCACAGTTAAATCTTACACTCTGTCGATACCATAGCGCTCTGCGACTCAAGACAAATGGATTCCCCGTCATGTCGAGGACCTTGTGGCCGCCCATCTCGGTCAATGTTCTATTCTGGATCCACAGTGGTGGAATGAACCTCCCACTGAAGTCTGGATAACAGATTCACTGCCATCTTTTCTGACTGTACTGAGCCCAGCCTGCACAGTAGCTTTCCGCCATGTTTTTAACTGTTTATTTGGGAATACTGCATTTTCACTTTTTGATGACATCTAGCGCTCGGTTTTTTGTTTGTGTTTTTAGAAATTAATGTTTTAAAGATTTTGGAAAACTGGTCATAGTTTATAGCAGTATGCACTGGGTAAAAAGGTTACTAGTTCACCACAAGGCTGAAATATAAACAGACATATTAGATTCAAACCCAGGACTGCTACTGGGTGTTAATCATGCCAAAATTGTCAATGAAATGTATTACCATTTAGATTATAAAGGGTTTTTGAGAGAGCCACTGCTCTGCTACTATTAACACTACACTAGGTGGATGAATATTATCTGCTGTTTAATACATAAAGAAGTGATTAAAAGTCTGTCTGTATTTATAACCGAGCTGACAGCAGGGTCATTAAAGGATAAGGGAGATAGTAATTTAAACCAGAGGAACTTCTCTTAAATTCCTAATCTCTTTCCTTCTCACATTTTCTTTCTTATTTATTTATCTCTGAAATGAAGAGAAGAGAGAAGGGCTAGCCTTCCTCCCTTTTATCTTCTCTTTGTCTTGTGCTCACAGTGTTGGAGTGGTGATTACTTGACCATCTGGCACAGTATCAAAAAGCTGATTGATTGATTGTCAGGAAAGCCTGTTGGGCAGACTTATTTTCACTGCATGGCGGGTGAGGTTTAGCTGCGGCCTGGGCTAACCTGTAACTATTACTGTGGAACACACAGGTTTTCAGGAAGTGGCACTGCTATTGTCATTAAAATTGAAAAGTCCTGTGAAATTGCACCACAGGTAACAACACTGCTGGGCTTAAAGGACTTTTAATAACTTTTTGTTCATCATCTATGATGCCTACACTGCCAACTTTTATGCAATGAGTGTAAGACTCACACAATGAGCTCTTATCACAGGCACTCACGCCATACACCCAATTTTCAACTTTGCAAAAATGATGTCAGAGTTTTGTGGTATTGCGGAAGCAGAAATAGCCAATAGAGCATCTTGTCTAGTCATTTCCATAGCAGCTGAGCAGTGAGCAGAGCGACAGGTAAAAGTAGCAACCCATGACAATTTCTTCTTTCTCTAGCATGTAAAATCTATTATATTTTACTGCTTTCGATGTCTCGGTAAGTTGTAGTAAGTGCTAATTGGACTCTCTTTTGTGCTAACGAGGCCATGAGTAACAAAGAACAACAAAGAGTTTTTGTTTTCTTTGTTATTTTGTTCTTTGAATAATGCCTGAAAGTAAAATAAATATCAAGCACACTGTTTAATCCTTACCAAGGTACTGCATTTCAGGACGCTTGAAGCAATAATGGACATAGCCACAGAGAAAGAACAGCTGGACTTGATTGCTTGATCCAGAATCAATAATATAAAGTATGTGAGAATAAAATGTATTCATGCAATAACATTATATTGTTCTATGAAAAATGTAACATACTTTTATACAAAAACGAATGCTTTCATATAAAAAGTTATGTTGAGAATGTGTTTATTATTAATGGCTCTTGGCTGAAGTTTTTGAAGAGTTCAATTATCAAATATGCTTCAAGTTTTGACTTGAGTTTTGGAGAGCTGCCTAGAAACAAAACACTACAACCAAGACAAGAATGTTCAACTTTTGTGCTCTCTCTCTCTCTCTTTTTAAAATCTCAAGTAGCTTGTTGTTTGCCTTCCTCTTTCTGACCAGCTCAGACACGCTCAAAAAAACGATTTTTGTTATACATGGCACAGAGATCTAAACTGAGCCCCTGGTTCGTTATTTGACTGTTAAGACAAAAAAACAAAAACCTAAAAGCGGGAGAAGTTTACTTCTGGCAAGACTTTGTTAAAACAGATCAAAAGTCAGTGTACGGTAGTTCAGCTAACCAAACAGTGACAGAGTGGTTGGCTAAAGATGATGTAAAGACTTTGGAGGCAGAGTGAGTTGCATACACTGTGAATTGTTTCTTAACAATGTTTTAACTTGTTTTATTTATATGAAATGAAGCAAAGGGTTCTATGCCTGGTGACTGTGTGGAAAATATAAATGTCTGTCAGAGTGTGGACAGATAATCTAGGCAGATACAAAAAAAGGAGAATCAGAGATAAAGAAAAATGTGACATTGACATGTACAGCAATATGATGTGACAGAAAGCCAACAAAGAAAGGAGAAAGATTTTTCATCTTCCATTATACTCCTGAACCCTAACTTATCATTGTGTTCGGCATAAGCAGTAAATGTCACTTTTTGATGGCCTGTTTCAGATCAGGTGTGATCATTTGTTCATCAGACAAGGAACATTGCCTTTTATGTCTGATGTGAAACATTTGGAGTTCAGCTTATGAAAATGCATTTGATTAATTGAATTACAAATGATGTCAGGGTGCACTGCAAATGAGGATCACCCATCTGCTTTAGGGGCACTTGTGCAGAAACAATAATGATAGAAAAGTCTGGAAAAGTGCTACATTTAGTATTTAGGTCAGTTGGGTACAGTCAGACATTCATTTCAAGTGTCCCTGATATAAAATGCTTAACTTGTGGAAAAAAGCTACTGGAGCTACTGACCTCACAACCTCCCACAACCGTATAAAGATTTACAGTAACGCCTATTTGTGGATTTTGGATTGTTTATGCATATTAAAAAGCAGCCTCATCCCATCCATCACTGTATGAGAGGATATTTAGGCAAGGACAGCGATGATTACAATGTGGAGATTCCAAAAGTAATTAGAAACTGGCCTGAAAATGATGCAAGTACACACTTGACATCAAGGTGAAACCAGTGTTGATAATATCACCCCCTGCCAAAAAATGATAAAGCCTACATACCCATGATGAAGCTGTCAGCCCTCACTGTGACTATAGGTACATACAGTAGGTGATTTGTTCATTTTTAACAGGGGGGACCCAGTCTAGATACTGACATCATCATTTTGATTATAAGTTTGATTTAAAGGAACTGCTATAAACATAAATACATATTTTGTGTAGGCCTATTCTTATTCTGGCAATTTGATTTCACATTACCTTTTTTACTACCAGGTTACAAAAAAAATCTATAGTAAAAACTATGTCTGTAGTCATGTCTCCCCAAAAATATACAGTTACAGAAGTGGCTTGGTCATGCAGTGTATTTTCAGCAGCACAGACACTACTGAATGATCCCAGTAATTTTAGAGGAATGTTATAGGCAGTAATGTGTCTCCATGATCCTCTCACTCTTCCGCAACTACACATTCCTACGTGTCACTTAGATCGTGAAGGTGACACTACTCTATAGAGTATATGGGCTACAATATACTATAGAATGGAATGTCTGTAGTTTAGTTTATATAGTATAGTATAGTTTATAAAATATCATGGATCCAAGGTCAAACTGACAGATGGAACATCTGCACAATGACTAATCTGTCAGCTACTTCAGATCCATGGACAGTGCCATAGATTTATCAATACATAACACAGTTAGGCTACTCTTATTCCAGAGCCGTGGTCAAGGCCATAAATTCCAACTTGCGCAAACTTCAGTCAGATAAAGGAATACATTTTCAACTACACAACCCGTCTGTCCCTGCAGCCTCTCTGCTACTAGAGGATGATGAGTTGGGCAGGTTGACAATGGGGAGTGCATTTGCTAACAATAAGGATGCCCCCACACACACATATCGCCTGCTGGGTACATATCAGTATGAATGATGTGATAAACCTGAAGTGATTGTCACAGGCACATGTTACCATACAAATCCTCATCATACAGTATTTCTGCACAGCAGGAGGAGCACACTTATTATTTAAACCCCACAAGCGCCTTTTGTGCATGAGAGGTTTAGACTCTCAGCTAACACACTTGACTTTAGGGATTCGAACAACCATTCATTTTCATTGACAGCACATTTTCAAATGTCTTGCCCCAAACATTTTGATGTTTAGTTTAATTGGAACATCTGCCAGTTCAAATTGCTCATCCTACGTTATGTCAGGTTTCCATAGATGTCAGGAAAATAAAGGAACAAAACCAAGGCCAAAAACTGTAGTTTCCTGTCAATAAAGCTTCAACTCAATTTGAAAGACATTTATCTTTTTTCTTAATTTTGGAAAACAGATGTTTGTTTCTCAAATTATATCAACATGCTTGCCTCTTATCTCAGAAGAACCTAATTTATTCCAAATTGTATTTATAAGCCATCCCTCATAGATTGAACTGAGGTTCCTATTCAGGATCAAAAGGCAATGACCTTCCACACTGTAGCTACACGCTTGACTAACTACTGTACTATCATCTTAGCCATTGTGTGTTTTCATGACAGTGATAGTTGACTGAGCCAGATACTCTGAATTGTTTTGATCAAGCATTAGTACAGATGCTGGCAACATAGTCTTCAGTCAGATCTTGTACGTGCTGTTTGGATAGAAAATTTGGATTTCCCAGAGGCATTAACTGTACCATGAACCACACTGATAAGATGACTTCAATAACGACTGTAAATGACGGGAATTGTAAGTGACGGCAATAAGCTCTTTTATCACTGATGGTCACCAGTAATGACAGCAAATCCTTCAACCCCCATAGGCAGCACAGCTTTACTGACAGCTGTCAGTCATGTTACACACATAATTTGGAAAGACGGGTGATCCCTCGGTGCTATGCTGTCATTTTATTGGTCAACCAGTCTGTGTGTGTTGATCAATCATCTAGCTCCCTGTAGATCACCATGCCTTTGGTATTGCAAACATATTTGTGTGTTCAGAATAAGACAATATATATAAGACAATCAAAAAAATATAAATTAATTCAAGAAGCATTCAAGACTGTTCCTATTCTGTTGGAAAGTTGTAAATGCATTTGTGTCTCAAAGATGCCTATGTAAACTTTACTCCCCCTAAGAGAACCTATGTCAGTAAGAGGCTTGCATCCCTTGTGATAAAGGCAGATGAATAGCATCTGTTTGACCACTGGATGATCTGTGTGAGTGAGAGCCTGTGAAAACAGTCAAATGTTTGTCTCGTTCATATTTGATTCAAGTAAGTCATCCACATGTTTTTGCTACTTCGTGGATAGTTGTTAGCTAGCTTGCTAAGTGTTCTTGATGTAAATAAACTGCTTATGCTCTTCTGGCAATTGTGGCAGTTACCAGTCGGCTTTAGGAGCATTACCAACACTCTCTGGACTGGAGTAGTGAATAACCCCTGAAATCCAATGAATGGCATTCAGATGTGTGAAATGAGTATGTATTAAAATGTATCAATCTCCATACAAGACAGAAAAAATGTGGGAAAAAGGTGCCTTCGGCTAAAATTATGCTTTGTGTGTCTGCTAAAATTGTGTGTGTGTGTACATTCTGTCATCTGATATGTCTATTAGGGTCTTTAGCATAATGCATGGTCCATAGAAACAACCAGGTGGGTATACAACGCACAGACCATATGCCCCAACTGTTGTGCAGACACCTAATATCTTAAAATCACATGGGTGTCAGCTGTTCACATCTGTGTCTATTTTGGAGCACATCATGGCCTTTATCGTCTTCACTGATAGAAAATATTTGGGAGAATAAATCACTGCTCAGACATCTAATAACAACGTTGGTGTGTATTCAAATGCAAATCTGATAAAATAGTTTCTCTGCTTTTTCTAGACTTCTTTCTGTTTACAATTTTCATTTCAGTGTGCTTGATGACATTGCAAATATACAACCACAACACAAAACCTTTCTGTATTTTAAAACTCCACAAACCTGATATCAGTTTGTTTTCTTCATCTTTTGTTTTCTTTTTCAGGTGAGTGCATATTAGGGTTGTGCCATTTTGCTCAGTGACTCACAAAGTCTCTCCTGCCCCCAAAAGTATTTGCTTTACTCTTGATAAAGGTTGAACAAGAAAAAGTTTAAAAGGGCATCCCATGTACAAAATGGTTTGCATCGGCATGATGTAAACTGACACATTTGCTCTCCTTTATATTGCTTTCAAATGCTGTTGTAATGTGAGTTAAGTGTTGTTTAAGTTGTTGAAGTTTACTCCATTAAAATTTGGTGTAGTCTACAGAATGCAAGTATTATGGTGTATGTAAGGGCTTTATACAGATTATATTTACAACTTTTAGGACAAACTGAAAAAACACCCAATATTAAAAGATTATAAGCACTAAACAAACTGTTTTTCCTAAAAAGTTGATATTGGAGAGTTTCCCACCCCCTCAGTATCTCTCCGTCTCCCTCTGTCTGTCTTTCTCTCTGACAGTAAATGGATTCAGAGCTACAATTAGCATCAATCTGCCATACAGCTCAAATAAATGACTCTTAATAGACTCCATTGCAAGATGTTGCTACAGACTGCACAATGAGATACACTGATAGAGCCAGCAATCCCCCACACACACCATGTGCTCCTCCAATTTCAATTATCTTTTATCCAAACAGCATTCTGATGCAGTATATTTACTTACATAACCAAAACTTTACACATAAAACAGCAAAGTAAAAACACAAGCAACATCAGTATTGCAAAGCAATAATAAGTGACAAGAAAGATAACAAGAGATGACAAACACAATACCTCACATCATAAATAACAACTCCCTAATTAACAACATCGGTGACAATATCAACCACTGCAAAAACACAAAGACAATAGAATGTATATAACAAGTGCTGATACAACAACAAACCTGCCAATAAAAATATAGCTGACAGATATCAGAGTCAAGAACTGAATTATCAGCCGTGACAGCAGTAAGTGTAACGCTTTAAGCTTCAACATATAACTGTCAGCAACAGCAACATCACTAATATGATGTTTCACTAGTGCCATTAGTGTTGTTCCACATTGAAACAACACTAATGGCTAACCTATCGACCTGCAACATTATCAACTGACTGTCCGCCCCCTTTGCTACTGTTTCTGTCAAGTTTTCAATTGTATCAGTGGCAACTAGCAAGCTAAATAAGTTAAAGCAATCTCTTGCTGACTTTTTTTTTCAACAGAATTTTGTAAAGGGGTTGTAAATATGTAATTGATGGCTACATATAAGATATTGTACTGAATCACGGAGGCTAAAGCTAAGAGCATACTGTTATTGCTCACAATCCTGTTTGGCTGCTTATCTTAAAGACTTAAATACTTAAAATTCATATTTTCAATAGTTTTACCTAATTAGAGAAAAGGCAAACCTGCAAACTAATGTATGCTACTTAGTTGATGATGTGCTCCTTGGTCTTGTAAGTAAATGATAAATGTTTCATTTGGGTTAAACATTTGTACCTACAAGTTTGTGAATCACAAAGTCCCAAGTACGAATGGTTCTATATAGATGCAGAGAAAATAGGAGAAAGGAGAGAGACAGGAAGAAGTACAGACAAAAGAAACACATACACATACAATAAAATGTGTATATTGGCTGGCTAGGGGTGAATAAATGCAGTCCAGTCAAATTTGCATGAATAACACAAGTTGAAAATTCCCCTCTAAACTATTTAAATATTGAGCGTCTAACTCAAGCACACCACTCCAGCATGTGGAGACATCTAGAGCTTGACAGGCCGGCTGAACCCAGTTACGGTTACTAAGCTATGATTGGACAATCAGTGTATGGGGGAGGGGCTTAGCAGATGGTAAATGCAGCTTCACATGGATACAGATGAAAGAAACAACCACAAAATCAACACCAGTATTATTAATGACAACTGTATTACAATTACATTAACAACAGCAATAATTAATTTAAGTTAATTAGTTATAAATAATGTAAATTAATTAATGATTAATTAAGTAATTTATTTCAACAAGAGACACGACAGCGGCAAAAATTACTTTACAAACAACCTGAGTGAGCATTATCTACAAGGACAATCTAATAATATTAGGATATATAAAAAGCAACAGTAACCACAAAGTAAATGTGATAATATACAGTTGTATCAAAACAACAGACCAAGAAGAAAAAAATAATGTTTAATTGAATACATTTTTAAAATTCGTCTTTCTTTCGTTCTACCTCCACTACTCTTCATTGTCATCACATCTGTCAGGATTCACCCTTTTCTCAGTAAAGGTCAGCTCATCTCTATCAGCAGCCTGCGTATTGATTGCTCACATTGGTTCAGCATTACAATCATCTTCCAACCCACATCGTCTAACAGGTTTCAAAGTTCCCCATTATGTCACTCTAAAATATCACTTTATCGATCTTTCGTAATCAAGGCACTGATTCTGTAAATCAATGCAGAATGTTGTCCAATATATCCAAAGATGTCAATATGTGGCCACCTTGACAACCAGATTTTATGTTACAATAATGGGTCAATATTGCAGCTCTGACATTGTGCCATGCATAATCTAATTTTCTGCCCTCCTCACCATTCATTCATGTGTTTTTGAGAAAAGGTTTCATCATGTCGTGACTAACACTAAAGTAGGTCGCAGAATAAGTGAAAAAGAGAGAGGTACTCCACCTAAACAAGGGTGTTCTTTTCATCATTAAAATAATATCAGCTCCAAGAGTGTGTTTTTGAATGAACGCTTATCCTGCGGATGAAAAGAGGCTTGTTGTAAACCAAATTATCCATCACTTGAAAAGAAAGAAAAGTGGTGTGCTTTTTTTCATCCTGACCTCACACAGACTTCAGTAGAAGTAATATAATCCTATTGTTTAGATATAACTTATGAAATATGAAGTAAATCTTTTTCATGTTGAAGAATAAAATAAAGATTGAGTGCTCTTGAGCAAGGTTCTGAAACCCAAAGAATGTGTGTGCATGGGTGATATAGAGAGACATTGTAAAGTGCTTTGTCCTTTGTCCTTTGTCCTGTTGAAAAGCCCAATATATGCCATAGTCAATTTTTAGAGATCTTGGGTTGGGTTTGGAACTGTTTTTGTCAAGCGTATTGACATGCTGTATGTCTGCATGTGATATTGGGCCTAGCTATTGAAGCAGCTATTGTAGCTGTTGGTTCATGGCAACATTTTGTGTACTGTGATGGACTCACAGGAGTTATTTATTCCTGCTAATGCCATTCAGCCACTTTGTCGAGCACACAGTATAGAAACAAACCAGTCTACAGCAATTTCCCATCCTCAGCACTCAGCTGTTTCTTATTCAAAAGAAGATCCAAAGCATCTTTTCAATGTCAGATTTCCTATCTCTGCTTTAGGTCCACAGTTATCCAAGTTATTTGGGCGAAGTGATTGAAGATTAAAGTTTTAATCCTTCCTTTCAGTTCTAGTTGATTTGGTGACATATGCCATTATTAGTGTATTTTTTTTTTTAGCTAGAATCGTCTTTGCTTGGCACTTTTAAAGGAGAAGTTTCAGACTAAATAAGTCAGTGGGCCAAAATGTAATTTAATCCATGTCTCCCACTGTCACACATAACTTCAGCTACTAAGACCTCAATGTTAGTACAATGTCACTGCTACATGCCCTCCCAGCTTCTACTACCAAGGATATTAAAAACAGCTTACTGATCTGCGCAATCCCACACAGCACGGGGACCAGTCAGAAGTCTAAATTATTGGAGGAAGACGCTCAACTCAGACTTCGTAGTGGTTGATATTTCACATCAAAGTAACATGTATGATAAAAGTGATCTTTTGCTTTCTTTTCATGTCCCTCGTCACTTTGTGTCCAATTTGTGGTATCAATTGAAGTCCCTCCTTGTAAGACTTTAGTTGTACATGCAAGCTGGTGCAAGTGAGAGTCAACCATTGTGATGACAGAAATTCAACACCATGCACCTCATAATTTCTTTTTACCCAATCTATTGAAAAGACACATAATTTTCCACAGCTAGAAATTGTGATATTTTGGTTTGGTTTAATAAGTAAGAGAAAACACATGATTAACTCTGGATGGAGGATTACATGTGCAAGTATAACGTGGAGAATTGCTGTGGACTATTCAAAAAGGTAAGCAGGTAATTGGTACTGAAGAGGAACTCACACCACATCCCAAATACGCAGTGCTGATTGCATGGAAAATCCTTATATTTTCACACTGTTTCAGAATTTAATAAGTGTGTTCCTGAAGTTATTTTGGCAATTTTCTAAATCGTTCTTGTTGTCAACAAATCTCACGTACAGAGCCTAACCAACCATGAATTGATCCTACTTACAAGTACTGTGTGTGTATCTAAGCCTGATATATCTCGTTCCTCTGTGCCATGCCATAGAAAAACTATTAAAAACACGTCAATGAGCAACACCGCTGTACTGGGTGACAGATTGTTTAGAAACAGCTCCAAAGACTAATAACAGCAATCGTGATTTCAGTCTCCGGAGAGTAGTTCCTGGAAGTGCTTCGCTAACTTAATGTGCTAAGTATCACAACCTCTTGACTTAATACTCGAATTATTCATAATGCGATGTACGATGTGGTACAATCAGAAAAGTACAGAAAGTCGCCAGCCTTATCCTTTAAGTAATGATCCTCAACATTAACCACTTTTCAGCAGTGTCGAGTCAGCAGGAATAAATGTTGCATTCACTTATTAAGATAAGTGATTGCGATAAAAATTTTAATACATTTCAGGAATACTGTTGCTACCAATATTAAGAGTTTTCAAGTCTGTCTCTGAGTTGAATGAAATACTCAACATGTTGATAAAGATAAGACAGACAGCAATGTGGAAGCCACAACCGAAGCATTGGTTTTAGGATTTGATTTAGTGTCTTCCTGCTGCATGAGCTGTGCTCCATGCAGTAATAGTCCATCACAAACTCTGCATGGGGCACATTTCAAACCACTCACTCCATCATTCTGCTTGTCTTCCTGTTTCTGATTTGCTTCTGTCTCTCTCCTTTTTTCATCTCTCTTCGTCCCTTCTTCCTCTTAGATCCCCTACCAATTTCTTTTTTCCTCAACTATTGTACATAATATCTTCAAATGAGATGTAAGTCTTTGGGCTTTTAACAGTGGGACTGGAATTAGGCATTGGTATCACTATTGTCTTCACAGTGGGAGTTGAATACTTTATTCAACAATGAAAAGATACAAAAAAATAATACGCATGGTTACACTTGTACCTCTTTCTCAAATGTGTTTTTTTTCCCTAGAGAGGAAGATGATTATAAGCATCCACGTGGCCTGTCCTGGACTTGACTCCAATTCTCTAAGGTAAAATGAACAGGTTCTGCTTGAGTATTAAAACTCATCATATTCCTTTAGATGAACATGAATCTTTGACAGATTGAGAGAGTGCAAAACTAACACAACCTCCTGGACAATTTTGAGACAAGCAGCTGAGTTGTCTCAATAGACAACACCAGGGTTGGAAGGGTACTTTGGATATGGCTTCAGAGTCCAACTGATTTCCACTGATTGGAAACTGCATGCCTTACTGCATCATAGTCATTTGACAAACCTAAAGGAACAGGATGAGATAATTAAATCTGTTCTCTTTCAAAAGATCCACCAACCTACATCACAAGAAGAGGCAGGATAGGACCACTGTGTCCTTGGTCCACCTTTGAGACCAATAAATATGCCATGTAGACCACAGTGGTGGAGAATGCAGACATACCCTGGGTCATCTTTACAATTCAAAGGGGCAAGTAATCAATTCAGCCCAAATGACTCTTCCAGGTCAATGCAGCTATCACTTCATTCACCAACTCTGTAATGCTTTCTCCAAACCTACATTATTCAACCTTTTGCCTTGTTTGACATTTGAATTAAACACTTTCATCACTGCTCCTTCCCTTTTTTTTATATAACCTTACAAATCAAAGACAAAAACATGTTACATTTACAGTAAATGTGTTAAGGAGGCAGACCACATTAAGGTCATGTAACAAAGCATTGACAGCACATATTGGTATTATACCATTGTGTGTCATTTATCTTCCACCGTTCTTGCCGATATGAATTGCCAGTTATGTGGGAAGGCAGCGCTTTTGTTAAAACAGCATCAAAAACAGCAATGCCATCTCAGTGAATGACTGTCCTACTTTGATAATACTTAATAATCGCTGACATAAACTTAATTATAACAAATTATTGAGGCCAATGACAAGGTCTGTCTGTGTCTGATACCAGGACTGGTCTCCATTATTATACTCTTAGAAGCAGAATAAAGAAGAGAAGTCAGTGGAGTGCTGAATGTCAAATAAAGCCTAAATAACACAACATTAATATACAGTTACTATAGGGATATCTCTTTGAATGAATAACCCACTGGGCATACACATGTGTGTACTGGTTTGATATAGTGTGGGTAAAAAGTGCCTTCTCTGACTTCATAGCATCTACCTGATCTATCCTTAAATAAAACTGGTTCAGTTTATGTGCTGTCAGTCATTTTAACATGATGTCAGGTGTCTCAGACAGTGAGTGTCTCAGTTTGAGACAAAAAACTTATGAGGCATGAACAAGAGAATGCTCCAAACCAAGAAAGATTGAGTGATCTTTGACAACTGAGTCTTATATGATATATTTTCCTTTTTTCACTGCAGGATGTATAGCTTTGTTAAGAATATAAATAGAAAGGTGGTAAAAGACCACATTGGGGAATGCTTGAAGCTCAACATGTGCTCTCAAGTTTCTAAGTTAACTAAGGCTCAAACTCAAACTGAGGACCATTAGTCTGTGTGAATAACTTTTTTCTGCTTGTTGAAATTCTGAAAAAGTTTTTTTGAATAAACAAAAGTTGTGAAAATTGGATTTGAAAATAAACAGTGCTATATAATGTATGAAATTGGATTATAAAAATACAATTTACAGAGCTATTTGTTTTTTTCTTCTTTGTTCTTTGAGGGATTCAAACACAATAAGCACATCTTCCTATCTTATCATTAAAAACCTTTTCTGAGCAGTGCTCATCGCCTCATTTATTGTACGTAATAATGAACAGTCCTCATTCAGCATGAAGCAGAAACACAATAAGCCCCATGAGCCTTTAAACAGACACGTTTTAAAGATTTTCCTGTCAGCATATCAGAAATAACAGTGTACTAGAAAACTGTGACCTGTTTTACATGACTACTCCATATATAAATTGATGCCAGTTCCTATTGTTTACCTGACTTACAAAACAAGTGTTGTAAATGAACAATAATTAGCTTCTGGATGGCATTACTTTGGCCTCCAGTACTACTGTAAGGAACCTAGGAGTTATATTTGACCAGGATCTGTCCTTTAATTCCCACATAAAACAAATTTCAAGGTCTGCCTATTTTCATCTGCGTAACATTTCAAAAATCAGACATATTCTGTCTCAAAATGATGCTGAAAAACTAATCCATGCATTTGTTACTTCTAGGCTGGATTATTGTAATTCATTATTATCAGGCTGCCCTAACAAGTCTCTAAAGACTCTCCAACTGGTCCAGAATGCAGCTGCACGCGTTCTGACAAAAACTAGAAAGAGAGATCACATTACTCCTATTTTAGCTTCACTGCATTGGCTTCCTATAAAATCAAGAATAGAATTTAAAATCCTTCTCCTCACTTTTAAAGCTCTTACTGGTCAGGCTCCATCATACCTTAAAGAGCTCATAGTACCTTATGTACCTACCAGAACACTGCGCTCCCAGAACGCAGGCCTACTTGTGGTACCTAGTATCTCTAAAAGCAGAATGGGAGGCAGAGCCTTCAGTTATCAGGCTCCTCTCCTGTGGAACCATCTCCCAGATTCGGTACTTTTAAGAGTAGGCTTAAAACTTTCCTTTTTGATAGAGCTTATAGTTAGCAAGCTCCTAGTTTATGCTGCTATAGGCTTAGACTGCCGGGGGACTCCTACCTCCATGATGCACTGAGCTCCTCTCTCCTCCTCTCTCTCTCTCTCTATCCATCCATCTATATCCAATAACATTCATGTACTATTAATGCATTCAGTAACCTACACTTCTTCCCCGGAGTTGTCTGTGCTTTCTCATCTCACAGGCAATCTGGGCCTGTAGACGTCCGGATGACAGATTCCAGTCCCGGACCTTCTAGCTTCAATGTTTATTTTCAATGTGCTACTCTCTCTCTCTCCTATTCTTCCTCTCTCTCCCCTCTACCCCAACCGGTCGAGGCAGATGGCCGCCCACTTTGAGCCTGGTTCTGCCTGAGGTTTCTTCCTGTTAAAAGGGAGTTTTTTCTTGCCATTGTCGCTAAATGCTTGCTCATGTGGGAATGTTGGGTCTCTTTATAAATTAAAACTTGAAGAGTACGGTTTAGAAACCTGCTCTATGTGTAAAGTGCCTTGAGATAACTTTGTTGTGATTTGGCGCTATACAAATAAAGATTGATTGATTGATTGATTCAATAAATTATAAGAGCAAAAGGGGATGTAGGGGTGGAGGGGATTTCTGGTTTCAAATCACAATCATTTTCAATCATAATCCATCCAGTAGTCATTGAGATATTTTAGTTGGGACCAAAGTAGTGGACCGACCAACTGACAGACCAACATTGCCATCTATAGAACCACTGGCATGATGAAAAGCTGATTAATTGAGAAATCCTCATTCATGCCTCTTGGAAATACACTTTTGAGATTTTCATCTGAGAAAATTGACAAAACCTAAAAACAAAAATCAAAGTTTTTCTTCATCAGAACGGCTGTGTTCATACTTCTTGTTCTTCATTCACACGTCTGACCCTTTGTGTTTTGTTAATGTGCTTTTTAATCTAAGTTACCTAGCTGGTAATTCAGGTGCAATGTGTTCTTTTGATTTATTTTTCACATTTGTTTATGTTCACATATAAAAACTGAGTGTTTTAAGGTTTCAAGCACCTTGTTATTAAGACAATTAGACAGAAAACCTGCGTTTAGGTTTTTATTGTAGTCTGCTCAATGCGGAAGTAAGCTCACTCCCCCATGTGACACTGAAGATGAAAATTAATTGTCACTTTAGAAAGTGACAAATTATTTTTGTTGCCCTAATTTAGCATTGTAATGTGATATGATCTGATGAGGCAAAGCAGAAGCAGAATTATGTGTCAACTAAAAGTAAATGAATTCAGAGCTGCAATTAGCATCAGTGTGCCAAAGTGCTGAAATTAATGAATCATAATAGACTCAACTGCAAGATGTTGCAACAGACCGCATGGAAAGAGAGAAAGGCAGAGCCAAATTTTTGAGTCTCCCTGCTTATCTCTTTCTTAGGTCCCCCTCCTGAGCTCTCCATTCTCGTCTCTTTCCTATCTCTCGCTTTCTTTTTGTCTCACTTCAACCCAAAGCCAGCTCCCCGTCTCTGGAGGATGAACCAGGAGAGGGAGAGGGGGAGAATAGAGTGAAGTATAGAGAAAGATGTGTCCCTGTCAAATAAAGCTGCTTATAAATCAGCTCAAGACTTTGTTTCCATTGTCTCTTGATAATTGTGTGTATTAGCTCTAGGGGCCAATTTGCGCATGTGTGTGTATGTATGTGTTTGGGTGCAGATTAGAAGCTGCAGGTGTCTGCACACAAAAGACAAAAACACTCTTGTGCTAGATTATTCATGCTTGCATAACTCTCCAGGCTTCATTTGTCTGCAAGTCCATGCAGATGGGAAAAAAAATAGAAATGTAGAAAATTTAGACATGAGAAACAGAAAATCAAGCATGGGAAATTTGGGGGGGGGGGGGGGGGGGGGGGGGACGGACCCTGGAAGGACAAATGAGGGATGGCAATTTCAAGGCTTCTAAGGCTACTTATCTGATGTGCATATAAACACCTAGTGTGTACTGTATAAGGACGTTGTGGGGAAGCTCCTCTGGTGCACATTAAGCACTTTGTCTTTGTTTAGCAAAAATAGAAAATGACAGTTAGCATGAGCTGTACTCCCATAGGTGGCCTGTGCAGTGATTTTGGCAAAGAGCCCACAGTTGAAATTGCACATCCATTGGCTTTTTCTAATAAACAGAAGGAGCTCACAAACAATATGACATTAGTCTTTATATGCCAAAATACATAAAGTAAAATGTCTTGTAGAACAGAATCAATAAATTGTTTTTGTGACACACACGTGTGAATACAATCAACAGGAAGTTAAATATTTTGGGAAATGATTAAGAGTCAGATGAAAGGATTAATACCTTGTATTAAAGGAATAGTTCAACATTTTGGAAAATATTAAGGCATAGCCAGCTGTTGCTTCACTTATCAACTATGCCTGGCCTTTAGTCACAAAGAAATAAAGCACGTAACTCTCTTAAAACCACAACATGACATTTTTACCACTGATCCAACATGTTGTTCAGTGACCTTTAGAGGTGTAAGAAAATGTATTTTTGGACAGAGTCAGATTAGCTAACCCCCCTGTTTCCACCCGTATGCTAGGCTAAGCACCCAGTTTGGATTACACAACAAAGATCACACATAGATTAGTTAGATGTAGATATGTTTTTTGTTAAAAAAAGAAGAACTTTTAAAAGTTTGGACAGAACCAAGCTAGCAAGCTAGGAGCAACAGTAAAGTCTTAATGGGAGGTCTTAAAGAAATCTCAAAAAGACTAATTTAAGAGTAACTTAGTATCTTCATATAGATCTCAGTGGGAAATATCTGTGTCTTTACAGCTCCATAAAGGTTCTGTGAGGAAACTACTTGACTATGGTGAAGTGGTTTCTTAAAATGTTTACAGCTCCATCAAAACTTTAGTTATCATCCGAAGAATCATCTTGCATCTTACACAACAAAGATTCAAACCCATATGTTAGGATGATTATACGGCCTCCTGGTTAAAAGCATCCACCAAATGATATGTTTGGCATAGGTTTGACAGTCCCATGAGCCTTCACTCTGCATAATATCAGCATAGCAATGAGCAGGTGGATTACAGGACCTTCATGTTCTCCTGACGTATAGGTAGCAGTGCATTGCTGCATAGCAATTAATGCTTAGTATAGCTGTTTATACTGCTGTGGGAATAGTTACTGTAAGTCACCCTTTGGATCACATAGACTAACAGCATAATGGTAATGCACTGTGCGTGTATATATATGTGAGTCTTGACATTGTCGTCAGGTAGACATAGATCCTCTGCGGAGCTTGTTTTGCCCTCAGGACACGATAAGATGTTTATAAGATACAGATACAGGGTTTACCCGAATACCTGTATCTCAACATGTGAGCCGTTTCTGTGCTGTATATAAATTATTATCTGGCGAAAGAAATAGTGTCTTGTTTTTTTTCCTCTCCATCTCCAACCCCCTTTCACATATGCAAACTGTAACACAGAAACTCATACATGCACGACCTTTCATAACCACTGGGCAGAGGAAAGAATTTCACTTTAGATTATCAGCTTCATTATTTTGAACACATGAAAGGCGATGTGTGCTGAATAACCTGACTCCAAATTATTCCCTCAAGCCATTAAGTCAAATTAAACCTGGTCTGATGCATTTATATGTGGAACGGTGTGAGTGTGTGTGTTTGTCTATGTCTGCAAGAGTGTACTGATTTTTAAATGTAATTAAAACCACTTTAATCTCTGGCAGGTTAATTGTGGCTAATAATTAGGAGAATATTCCTCACAGGTCCAGGTGGCTAAAATAGAATCGACCACATGTGTGCTTGTATCTACTTTACCCACAGATAAGGTGGGTGTGACCAGTACTAATGGTGCTGGGTGCCTTGTACCATCAATACATTTTTTATTGAGTATCAGCATGTCTATCAATTAACAGAGGAGCAGAATTTCATTAGCAACTGAATATCTAATTGTGAAATGTATCCACTGAACACTTAACATTGCGTTATATCACTTAATTTCTAGCACTGGCATATTTCTCTTTGATAAGCATCTATCTCAATTTATTATATCAAATTCAAGAGTACAACATTCAGTTAACTGATCTTAAAGAATCAAGGCAGGTGAAGAAAAGAAAGCTTCTTCCTTTTGCATTTTAGACAGATTTGAAGCCTGGTTCATTTGACTGACAGAAAATAACCTGGTAGGAAAGGAAAGGAAAGGAATCAGCAGGATGACATCATTTATATCTGCCTTCCACAACTGTTACAAATCACTATTAAAAAATAAATGTTTTATTATGTGATAGCACTGTGGTTGAGGTCAGGTTAGGTTTAGGCACAAACACCTCTTGATTAGGTTTAGAAAAAGATCATGGTTTGGGGTAAAACTATCGCTATGTAAAGTTAAGGGAAACATGGTTAAGTTAAAGCTACTTCCTTAACGTCATGGTTACAATAATT